>NC_063215.1:43877118-44180148 GCF_020740725.1 Corvus hawaiiensis | reverse complement strand
ATCCTGATAGTTATGCAGTATGATAAATTTTTCAATGAAAGTAATGTAAAATTAAAAAGCTGAAAATATTTCATTATTAGTTTTGCATGTTTTGTTTCTACCCATCATATGTAAGTGAAACTGTATTAAAAGTGTTGTCTGCATCTCATAGCAAAAGAACACAATAAGAGCAAAGAAGTCCTCTTTTTAAGCAATGAGTTGATGAGCAAGTATATTTTCCTCAAGTATAACTGCATTTCTCCTTCCCTTCCTTTCAACTCACTCAAATATCTTTACACTGCCTTGAAATTCCTAAAAGATTCTAGTTTGACCCTCTACATCAGAGACTTGCAACAGTTTCCTGCTCGCAAGGTAAAAAAACACTGTATTTGCTGAAACTGACTATTTTAGTCTCCAAATTATGCTTTCATTTTGTGCTTCTCTACCATCAAACAATATGCAACCGGAGCACTTGAATAGTAGCTTAAGAAGTAAGAGAAAGATGATTGTGGTAAAATGAATGCTATTACCTAGCAGTAATAATTAGATTTAATGTTTACTACGAGTTGATGTAGGATTGTAATTTTCCAGTAATTCAGTTGGCACTGCATTATGAAAGAAACGTTGTGAACTTATCTGCTTTTCCTGTTGTATTAAATGATTAAAATACATTAAATAATAGAAAAATAAATAGATGATACTATACTAATGTAACCAAATATTTTTCTTCTGTTCACCCGGATTACACTGAAAAGTACAATTCTGAAAAAGGACAAAACTTAAAATACCAAGCAGTTCCAAAATTTAAGAGATTTTTCCTAGCAAAATTATTTATATAGACAAAAAGGTAGGAATTTTTCAGTTATTTAAAGTAGGTTTTAAATTATTTAATAATGCTTAAAACATTTCAACTTACTTCTCTAGGAAAAAGTAGTAAATCTAAATTAAGTTACTTTTTGAGCTATTATGGTAGCTCACTCTGATGGGGATCTCAATTTTCAATAACATGGTTAAAGAGCCAGGATTAATGCAACTAATATTCTATTAACATGATATATAAATTGGCTTGGTTTTTTTCAGAGTGTTAAGTTGTTCTCAAAGGAGTTGGATGAGGGTTTTTTTTTTTTTTTGTTTTTTTTTTAAATATATATTTATTTCTCTTTTTCGCTTAGAGACATTTCACTATTTCACTTAGACCCACAAGTCTATAATTACTAACTTCTATACCTTAAAAGCTGAATTAAGGCTAATTATAATTTCCAGAAATAAGAGATTTTTCCCCATTCAGTTATTTTAGGGCAGCAGCTTCCCCTAGAACTCACGAAGGAGGCTTCACCTGCAAGACATTGAATGCCACCACAGAGTACATCTGTAGTATTCTAGTTGCTTTGGATTGGTCAACCTAACATGGAGAAAAAACAACCTGCTGTTCTATTTTTTTGTTCCATATCTACTTTTCCCATTACAGGGATCATTTTCTCCCAGTGGGAGAAATTAATTTCATAATTCAATTCATTATGATGCATTAACTAATTGTCTCCATTCTCTTGAAGTTAATTAAACTAAATTAAGTCAATTATACTTTTCTATCTCTGTCTTTTCTTTTCCCTAATATGAATTGGAGAAAGTGAACCTTAGCTGGAAAATAGAAAAGAGAAAGCATTCCCTACAGGAAAAGTGGAAGCCTTAATATCACAGTGTGAAGACAGTTTAAATATAAAGTGATATAAAAGACTTTTAATTTCATTTACTTATGATAAAGAAGAACTGGCCAGTGTTTGTTATGGGAGTCCTTTTCGTTTGGTTGGCTGTGTGGTTTTTTCTTCATAACATAGTGACATTTTTCCAATAAATGGACATTAATGTTCACTTCATTTAGGAATTTTGATATAAGACAGACATGGTCTAAAGATGTGGTGATGTAGCACTCATTCTAGCAGCTAAAATTTGAAAATAAAATAATCACGGAATTCCTGTTGGAATGGGAAACAAACAAATGGACAAGTTTTTCATACACTTCTTAAAGAAAGATCTACATAAAGTTTTCAGATTTGATTACTTAATGCAAAATAATAAAACTAATCCTTTAAGTTAATCATCTTCCTCCCTTGTACCTTTTTTAAAATTACTTACTCCTTATTCTTTTGGTTGGGTTATTTTTCTGCCACTACATAGATGTCAGAAAAGTAAATTTGGGAAGATGTTCATGACAATAAAATGGAACATTTCCAGAAGCAGTGCCACTCCAGTAAAAAAAAAAGAGTGTTTCTGATTTGTGGACACCATTGAGGATAACAACAGAAAGTAAAAAAACTTTTCTTTAGCTTACTTTTCTTTCTTCATTAACTATGGTTATTCACAGAAACATTTAAAGGAGCAACACTTGGTTTACTTCAGATTAGTCCAATTGGTGACCACAAAAGACCTGTGAATTCTCTCTGTGTTTATTTTCCCTTTGTACTTACATGCAGCAAGAGAAAACCAAAGACCTAGGAGTATGAAGATAAGAAACACTATTACACATTTGAATAAAATGTTCTCATTTTCAGCCCAGAGCAATTTGCAGTCAGTAGAATTTAATCTGGTCATGACACAGTTTCAGAATTTCACAGACATTTAAAATTTTCTGCTTTACTTTCTGCCACATTTTCTTTCCCTACAAAATGGAAACTCAGCTTTCTCTGTCTTAAACCTGTATCTTTTGGATGAGGAATAATAGTCACCAACTAAAGCATTTCTCATCCCCTTCACCCTCCACACTTGGAATCAGCTGTGAGAATGTACTCATAAGGAAGATCGCTGTCAGTAAAGAGGGGATATGGGTAAGGGATTCCGGAATGCTGATTTAGGCAGGTCTCTCTTCTCTTTCACATTTTTTAAGTTGCTTTGGTTTTAATTTTTCTCCTGACATAGAACTCCTTTCTTTATATGGCTGATACTTGACTTCAATTCTTCTAAAGGTGCCTTGCCACAAGAGTTATTACTTTATCGTCTGTCTATCTATCTCTACATCTATATCTACATCTATATCTACCTCAACTTCAAAGGATCTATAGTTCCATGTCATTCTAACAACATCTATCATTATACAATAATATCTTATAATAAAATAATTATTATCAATATATTTCTAGACCCAAGTTTCTAAAAGTGTTTTTAATCAAGTAAAAGAGTCTGAGAAACTTTTCAGTTAATTGCTTTTTTTCACTGTCCCTCTAATTTACCTAAGCTGACCTCATGAAACCTGACACGAGAAGCTTAATGACTAAGTTAATTAAGAACTATGCATTTGTTCCAATAAAATCTGCAAGATTTTTTTTTTACATCATTTCTGTTTTGATCCTTATCCTGTTTCTTTCAACTAAAACTTCAAATTGTACATCAACATCCAGAACATGTCAGGCAGCTGAGAAAGCATGAACTTGTATCCATAACAGGACAAAGAATGTACTTCACTCTTCTATCAGACAGATATTATGACATTAAACACTAATCAAAGATTTCTACTTCTTAATTTAAGGAATTTATATTTGTTTGCTGCTGTGTATAGTCAGAAAAGGTCTACCTACCAATATTTTCCTTTTGGCTTATAACAACATTGTCCATTAATTAGAATGCATCATCAAGAGGGAATATAGGTCTTTTTGATGTATTTCTGTACCTTCCCTCTTCGAATGCCTCATAAATCTTCTGTATATGAGCTACCCAGTCATGAAACACTCCAGACTTTATCCTACATTTGCTAAACAGCAATAACTGACCAGTCTCATTACTGATTGTAACACAGATGTCCCTACTCTGGAGAGAGTGAGGTAAAATCAAAGGATGGGTGAGACTAACTTGTGTTTATCAATGTACACAATATGCTGCAGTAGCTGGGTTACTACCTGGTGTGTCAAGATAAGGGTGTTCCCTAGAATAGGGCAGCTGCTCTGATCTCAAAGCACTGGTATGAGTAAGAAATGTTGCATTTCTCATTCAGTGGTGTTGTGTATTGAAACCTTCTGAAAGGCAGTAACAGTGTGTGAAAAAATAATAGCTCCAGGCTGTCTTTGCTTCTGCATCTGGGACTTCTTCTGACTGTAATTTTAATTTTACTTTACATCAGAGGGCTGGAATAACCTTGCATTCAGGCAGAAGATTCTTCTGTAGGTGTACTCTGTGTTCCAGTTCTCCAAAAGATATGTTCCTTTTGTAAAATACACCATTTTTTAAACAGCACACAAGCCTACTAGGGATGTTGTTTGTAAAATCAAGCTGCAAACAATTTATAGTCCCACAAGATATCTGATTCCATCCAGATCTTAATAATTTTTTTCTCTTTTTTAAACAAATATAGATACAAAAGCTCACATTTTCTTTAAGTGATGCTTTCAAACCTCAAGTGTCTTATTTTCTGTAAGATAGTTCTACTTCTCAGAGAAAAGAAATGTGACTAAAGAGCTGGGAAAGTCTGAAAACTAATCTTGGTTCTAGCCATCACCGTGGCAGAGCATATCACCCCTCTCCCCACCACAGGTGGACAGTGCAGATAGGAGAGATAACCCAGGTGGGCAAGGCCCATCAGCTACCATCTCCTGACACCAAAAGGTCTGCAGCCTAACCAAGAATCAACACCTTGGTATGAAGAACAGATGTGGGAAGAGATAAAAGAAAAAACACAGGTGACCAAAAGGCCTGTTTTACACTATAAAAGTACTAGAGATTAGCAGGGAGGCAGAAACTTTCTATCTACATGCCCTGAAAGAGTGTGAAACTTTTTCTGGGAGCCTGGATGCAGATTCTGTGGTTACTTTCCTGGGAACTGAGGGAAAGGATTTTGATGTGTGCACCACCAGAAACTGGATAGCAAGAATCACTAGATTCTAAGTTATACTATTTCTGCACTAGCCATAATATTAATGGTACCTTTAACCCTGCATGTATAATACTAATTGTCTGTTTTTGTCTTATTCCTGTGTAGTAATAGCCTTAAGCCTTATGTCTGTTAGTTTTGTGTCTATTAAATAAATAATTCATTCTGTAACAGATTGAATCAGCCATTATTAAAGAACTTTTGAATGAGAGTGGGTCTTGGGGTGCTGGCCATCTCAGTAAAGATACTGCCAGCAGCTGGAGGCCTGGGCAAAAGGCAGGGACTTATTCAAACCCACATTATCTATTCATAGCAATCACTACATCATAATTTCATAGTTATGATGGTATTTGAGGAAAACAAAAATTAGAGATTATATAGAAAAATGAACAAGAGTAATTATTTGCTGACATTGCTACACTAATAATATAGACTACCAGAAACCTCATAAATAACAGTTTTAGCAATAACATGGGTATAAAATTGTCATTAACATGTAAGAATCTCAAATACTTTGCAAAACCAAATTAAGGCTCTCGGTTTATGTGCTTTATAAGTATTTTACTCCTTATTATCTATGTATTTCCAAATACAAGTCAGACAAATAACTTACCTTGAGTAATATTTGAGGTAGAAGGTATCAGCTTGCAAAGAAAATCTTTGGGATATGACTGTTCCACAGAATCTGTTCTTGAATTTTTCACTCTGTGTCAAAACTCTTGAGGCTCATTCCTCTTCCCAGAACCCGTAAATCTCTTCCCAAAACTCATGTAGTTAAAACTATATGTGCGTAGTGAAGCTAAGAGAAGAAAATTATTACTAACTTCCTTTTCTTCCTAACTTTCATGATAAAGGTCCTTTCATAGTTAACTGCAGAGTGAGACACATGTATGAATTTACTGAATGAAATCAAAGTGAATTTTCTCTTTTTCCTTTTCTCTTTTTCCTTTTCTTCTTTTTTTCCCTAACTTTTTTCTTTTCTCTTTTAACCTTTTCTTTTTTTTTCTTTTTTTTTTTTTTGGCTTTTTTTCTTATTTCTATTTTATTTTTAGAAAAACAATAAAAAACAAATCCCCATATCCTTCTAGCAATCAGACAGAGAAGCAAGTGTTAGACTGAAGTTTTATTGGACTGTGTTCTTCAGTCAGAAACTTATTTCTCATATTAGATGTCTTCATCTAAGATAAGAACTTATTTTTCATAGATTCCATAGATTTTTCCATAGATTTTATATTCTTGGGGTTTTCACCTAGTAAGGACATGGGCACTGGGGAATTGTAGCCTAATATTTAGCTAAAGTAATCAAAGAAAAAAAGAATTAAAAGGTAGACTGTTATAAATAAAAAAAACCACCAAAAGAAAAGTCTGTGATAGACAGTGAAGTACAAAGTATATAAAGTTAAATAACTAAAAAAGGCAGTGGCTGTAATGACGTAAATACCTGAATGCAATTTGAAGTAGCTCAGTTTCAGAAAAAAACCCTTTATTTAAGAATCTTAATGTTCTTCAATGTTCTTCTCTTGGTGTTTTTTCTTTTTTTTTTTTTTCCCTGGGGAAAGGGACATTACTCTTGTGACTGGAGGGTAGACCTGCCTGCAAAATGTTACAAATAGAAATATTAAGAAAAAAACTCCCAAAAACAACAAACCACAAATCTTACTTAATATGGAAGGCTTTCAGGTCTTTAGTTCAACACTACAAATTACTGAAACATGAATTATATTTCTAAACACTATATATCTGGAAAGAAAACAGCAATGAAACCAGACAATGGACTGTTTCACCCATCATTCTTGATATCACAGCTGAAATGTCATTGGAGACTAATGAACATCCTCTTTGATCATTGTGATGTTTTTATACTGCTCTATGACCAACTCATATAATGAACTGCATGGTAAAACACAGGCCGGGCTGTTCATTAATCTCCATCTCAAAACTGCAAATAGACTTCTGCTGTAGTGTTTGGTGAGAGATCCTGGATGAAGATACTATCAGAGCAACCATGTATAGGAGTGAAAGTATTGTGCTCTGGTTCCTGTTTTTGTTACTAAAGGAAAACTAGAAGCAGCTTTCCGAATTTTGTAGACCCCTTGGAATCTGCACTGTTTACTGAAGCCATTGACTGCATCCACATACAGAAATAGCTCATAGGAAGCCCAGCACCAGACTATTTCTTTCAAACAGATTAAAGAGATATAGAAATAGATCTTTCAAATTAGATTCATGAGAACTAAAATCTCCTAGATCAATTTAGCCTATATCTAATTAATGTGCCACATAATAGGTTTACTATCACAAGAAGACTGAAAAAAAAATATCACTAGATTTAGTGCTTTCCACCTACATTAATTTAGCAAATTAATGACTTTGAAATAGCCCCAAATCAGAAACAAAGAGCTCTCAGAGACATTACTAAATCAGGGTTATTTTTGGTAATTGCTTAGAAAAAAATTAAAAGAGAAATTAAGTCTGTTGGTGCAGAACATACAGAAAACAAACAGTGGTGGAAAGTAATGAAGAAGTGTAGATTAATCAGTGACACTACAGGCTTTTTAATCATCTTTCTTATTAAGGACATTAAAAAAAGGAGGCTGCACTAGTGTAAAAATAGAAATACGAACAATTACAGAAATTAAAGTGACTGTAATTGCCTGTCACTGCTTGAAAGCTGCATTCTGGGTGACAGTGGTTGTTATCACAGAGTTTTGACCACTACCTGAGTAAAGGTAGCAATAAGACAAGTTAGCAGCTGTAATTAACTAAATTCAAACTTGACTATTGGAGATAAGTATTAGTGTCCTCACCCACAGGGCATAGAGAAAAGACTGTGAACCTGAAAATTTTAGGTGTTTAGAATATATGCTTAAATTGATGGGAAAATAGTGCGTTTTATTTTTGAGGTTTATGCAAATTTAATTTATGTAATTATACTCCTGGTGTAAATTCCCTTCCAGTTTAAGGGAAATTAACTTTCTGTCCCAGTATCCTTAAATGGCAGAAAGGGAGGCATATTTTCTTAAAGGACATAAGGGAAGCAGACAGAGAAATTTCATTTTGGCTTACATGTTCAGATCTGCTATGGTATTTAAATTGAAAAGTAACTAAGACCAGCAAATTTTTCACAAGTAAAGTCCTCGATATTATGAAATTTCAAGCAAACACAGGATGAAGCCCAGACCCGAAAAAACTTGCTTTGTGGCAGGAAAAGGTAAAAACCTTTAAATCTCAATAGTATAAATTAATTAATAACCTTAATACTTTAATACTCAAATAGAGTGTAAATAATCATAGAATGGCTTGGGTTGGAAGGAACCTCAGATATCATCTAGTTCCAACCCTGGAACTATGGTCCCATGGAGAGGGACACCTTCTACTAGATCAGATTGTGCCGGGCTTCAACACTTCAAGGGACGAGGCATCTACAGCTTGTCTGAGCAACCTGTTCCAGTGCTTCACCACACCCAAAGTAAAGATTTTCTTCCTAATATCTAATCTAAATCTTTCAGTTTAAAGCCATTACCCCTTTTTCTATTACTACACTCCCTGATAAAAAGTCCCTTCCTACCTTTCCTAGGAGCTGTTTTGGGACTGTGTTTTGGATTAGTGTTGGTAACAGTGTTGGCAACACAGAGATGTTTTCACTCTTGCTGAGCAGTGCTTGCACAGAGTAATTCCATCCCACCAATAATGCACAAGGAATTGGGAGGGGACACAGCTGGGATAGCTGAGCCCAACTAGCCCAACCGATATCCTATGCCACATGGTGTCATGCTCAGCATATAAAGCTGGGAAAAAAGAAGGAAGGAAGGAGGGGGCACTCGAAGTGTTGATGTTTGTCATCCCAAGACACTGTTACAAAAGATAGAACTCTTCTTTTTGGGAGATGGCTGAACATCTGCCTGCCCATGGGAAGTGATGAATGAATTCTGTTTTGCTTCGCTTTCATGTGTGGCTTTTCTTTACCTGCTAAACCATCCCTACCTCAACCCAGGAGTTTTCTCACTTTTGTGTTCCCCATTCCCTCCTTCCATCTCATGCAGGCTGTGTGAGGTTGAGTTGTTGGCTGAGGTTAAGCCATAACACTATACTAAGTGATTTAATCAAAATAATCTTGCATTTATCACAATGCCTTCCAGCTGACCAAAATATAGGCATGGTAAAGGTAGCTCAGGTTAACTAAGATCACTTATTTTTTCACCAAGGAGTTTCTTTTAACAGCAAATCCTTCAGTGTTTAAAAAAAAAAAAAAAAAGCTGCCTTAAAATATTTCTTGGTTCTCTTGTGAATTTTCAAATCAGTTTTCTGCCTATGGTTCTTGTTTTGCCTTTCTCCATTTATGTCTAAAATATTTAATCCCCAGTGTACCAATTTACCATTACCTGCTGGGGCAAACTGTGGAGTGCCTGAGGGCTGCAGTTTCCTAATCAACTGTACCAGAGGATCTCTTGGAGCACTTCACTCCTTCACTTCAGTCTGTGGTGTCGGATTTTTTTGCATGGAAGCCAAGGGAGGGGGGAAGGGAAGGAGGAGGAGGAAAGCAAGGAAGGGAATCTGGATGCTGCTAGGATACATTCCTGTTTGCAAAGTGCTCCTGGGAACAGATGCCAAGAAATGTTCATAGCCATAATACAAGAATTTCTGAAGCTTTTGTCCTGGGTGGTCTTTTGTGAGGAGAAGCAGTTGGATGCCTGGTTTTTTGGCTGAATTTTCAGTTGTTCCATTGTTTTTGTATATTATCTGATTGCATTTTCACTGATACATATGCAAACTTCGGGACTGGATTCTTACTTTATCTTTCCTTCTAGCACTGTATAAATAAAGTTATCAGTGCAGAAAAGATAACATAGAAATCAGGAATAAAAGCAGAGAAAATAATATTGTAATTTTAAATCTTAATAATGTTCATAAGTTTTTATTCATTCATAATATCTCTGCTAGATCTGTCACTCTTGTATTACACACATCTGAAGTTTAAGAAGGCACACTAAGGACAGGATCTGGGAAATTTTTAATATAAAATAAATAAACTTAAGCTTTTGGCAGACATCCATAAATCAGGATAAGAAAGTCTGTGCAGATAGTGGCAGTTTAGGTTTTGTACCTCAAATTCACAGCCCTATTTCATTCCAGCCTACTTCTTTTATATGTGAGATGTAGATGTCCAAAACAAGTGCTGAGCACTTGAATAATGATTTAAAGCATGATGTCTTCATTCTTACATAGCTGCAAACTTATGAACGGGTAAATGGAGTTTCTTTAAACTTGAGCACATAAATTTGCCTTTAGACAATAAGTATAATAAATTTAATCTCATATAGCTAGTTTTTCCCAATATCACACTGAATTTTGTCAGAGGTGCCTTCTCAACTGTGCTTACAGATTTATGTGATTCTGCAATAAATAGAAATTATTGAACTGTATTTGAATTAGTATGGTTATATGGCGTTGTATGGCATTTGAATTAGACCTGGTTATAATTAGGAAAGCCTTCTTGGAAAGAGATATCCTCACAACATTAGTAGTAGTAATAATAATAGTAATACGATTTTGAAAAAAAATCTGTAATTAAAATGAACCCCTAAAGTACCTCTAAAATTGGACACTGGCACAAAATATCAGAAGAAAAGGTTGAAGTGGTGAAACTAAAACACAGCTTCACAATTTCCACTTTCTATTCTTTGAGATTCTATGGCTATTACTCAGCCTGCTCTGTGGCCAGGTGAAAAGCAAATGGCATTCCAGTGAAAACATGGTGTATGCACCTCGGTATTGTGTACAATATTGTGCAGAATATCATGCAACTTGTATGAGTATGTGTGCCATAATACCTATAGTATAGGTTTCGTCCTTCCTTCAACAGGTAGATTCCCAAATTTGCCTTTTCCACTGCTGTATAAAACCACCCCCATTCAGGCTTTTCTAGGGTCCAGTCATGACAGTCTGGAACTCAAAATATGCTATTTCACCTTAATTCTCAGGTAATTTTCCAAGACAACCAGCAATGTTTAAACTTGCTCAGGCTCCCATATCAGTGAACAGATGGTGTAAATCACACTGAGATGTGGAATCTGCATCGTCCCTCTTCCTCAGACAGCTTATCGCATATTAGTTTCTATGGAAAGAGAATATAGCTAAGGACACACTGTGATAGGCACTGTAAAAGCATCACAAATTGAGAGGTTTTGTCCAGGGAGCTTAAATTTAAGTTTGAAATGAGAGACAGCAGGTGGATAAGACAGATGGAGAGGAAACAGAAAAACAGCAGTAAGACAGCTGTAACCAGTACAATAAGCAGTGGTCACACCAGCTGGCTAATCACTGACAAGTGGTTTCTATCATTGCCAGAAAGACAAGCTTGAAGGAAGGATTTAAAGTAGAAGTGAGGATTTTTAAAAATTGTTTCCACATAGAAGTGGGAACAGGAAAAAATGACATTGTTTGTGTGAAAAATGCAACAAAAAAGCGATAAGAAGACAGGATTCCAAACACCATGGCAGTGGAAATCTTCATCCTCAGTGTGTATATACAACTGCAGGGGAGGTGGGAATAATCCTTGGAGGTTTTAAAAGTGACAAGAAGTCGCTTAAAATGAGAGCTCCAGTAAGGAGGATTTGTGTTAGCTCTTTGAGGCAATGAACACCACAATGATTTGTACAAATCCACCTAGGTTTTAGGCTTGTTTAAGAGAGACAAGTTTAAATATGACTAAGAAAGAAGAGGCAAAATTTCCTCGTTTATGGGGGTACCTAAAGAACTCAGCAACACCAATTTCAATAGCGGAGGTTGGAAGGTTGAATGGGACTTGGGAATGGATGTCGAGGATTGACATGTTTGTATTTTCACCTCAAAAATAAAAGTCAGAAGGCTTTTTCCTGTTGCAACACGTGGACCTCTGTGGACTTCCAATGTTTGCCATACAGAGGATCTGTGTGGAGTTGTGATATCTGATGTCCTGCAGAGATGGATGGCTCTGTCACAAGGGAAACTTCACTCCTCCTTTCTATCAGCATGCAAAAATTATCTATAGTTAAGAACTTATTTGGAGCAGGTTTTCTATTTGAGAACATAGCTTTTCAGTTTGGGTACTTTATGCTGGTCTCTGAAGCTTGCATCTCTCTGTGTATCTCTCTCCTCTCCACAGATGGTTTCAACAGCTTGAGCTCGCCTCTTTGCAGATGATGCCAGATGCTCCCTCTAACAGGCAGCTTTAGTTCCCTCTCGCCTACGTACACAGAAACAGGTGATGTCAGATGCCCCGTCAACTCCAGGTCTCAGCAAAGTGAGTGCCAACACACACACACACACACAAGCAATACAGTAGATCCGCATATACTAAACAAATGAAGCCAGATATATATTTGTGAGTTACAACTTGCTGGAAGAACTTCATCTTCCAGTGCCACCTCCAATGTCTAATCAATATTTACTCTTCTCTTTGCAACTATTTCTTCTTCTTTCTAAATAAACTGTAAATCAATTAAAATTTAATACTTGAGATTTAAGGGGCTAGTATAAGCTAGTTTGGTTTATATATACATCATAGATTTACAATAAGGTCTTTTGTAAGGAAAACATTTATCCCATTTAGTTCTGGATCTGTTAGATGTGCTTATTCAACAGTTACTGGAAAACTAATGAAGTCAGCTTTTGTTTTGATGAAGAAAATTGTGTATATATATTTCCTCTGGAAAAAAAAAGTATATATATATGTTACTCCCAAAAGCTGTAAAAAAAAAAAAAAAGTTCTACTTCAGGAGTACTGCAAAGTTAAATATTTTATTTATAATTGACATTTAGTGCCCCCTAAAAAGTATCTGCATCATATATACTATTATCATGAAGAAATGTATGAGAGTAAGTGAAGGGTATTGAGGAAAGATTTTCCTCTGCTGACAACTTGTTTATTTTATATCTTTTAAACCTTTTGTAGATGTCAAACTGTTGGTGCCACTTTTTTTCAAACTTGTAGGCAGAGACAAGTGATACTTTGAAACCTATTAAATGATAACATTGGTTATGTTGTCATCTTTTTCTGTCTTGTTTTGTAGGTGGTCCTACTTCTCCTCAGGTTCATCTATACAGAAAAATAGAAAGAGACAGATCTGGTGACTAGAAGAAGACTATTAGGTTCTACACAGCTGTAAGGGTCTAAGCAGTAACTGAAGATTGCAGGACTGAGGGATTTATGTTCTGATATTAAATGCTTTAAGTGACCCAAATCTATGATCACGGTGATTACTACAGGGCTGGGATGGCTAACTAAATGACTCAGCTGGCACTCACAGATTACACAGAATTCTAGAGGTCTGTAGGAAAATACTTTAAATTTTTTGAGTTTCTGCACTGTTTAAAGATAACTCTTGGATATAAGACTTGCAACGGTCTATAATGAGTAATTAACCCTGTATTAGTATCCTAGAAAACATAACTTAGTCAAATAAAAACAGATGAATACTTTATCAAATTCTACCAAAAATTTGCTAATGTTCTGTGAAACTTCTTGAAGTTAATACTATAATGCAATATGGAGAGATATAAACAAGATGTTTTATATTATCTGACTTTAGTAAGAAAGTATTTTTTTAAGTCTTTCCAGAATTCTATACAAACCATAACATTATGGGAGGGTTAGTCTTGGAGTGGGTCACCTAATGCTCTTCTTTCCATGGGTCAACAGATCCTGCTGGAAGACTGCTCCAGCATGAGCTTCCCACAGGGTCACAGTCCTCTTTGAGCATCTACCTGTTCTGGTGTGGGGTCCTGGTCCTCCACAGGCTGGAGGTGGATCTCTGCTCCCCCCTCACCCCCATGGGCTGCAGGGGCATTACTGAAGGGTCTCACCATGGTCTTTGCCACAGGCTGCAGAGCAGTCTCTGCTCCAGCACCTGGATCACCTCTTCTGCCTCTGTCTTCACTGACCTTGGTGTCTGCAGAGCTATTTCTCTTACATATTCTGACTCCTCTCTTCTCCAGCTGCAACTGCTGTTTCACAGAGGGTTTTTTCCCACAGAAGCTAGGCCTGTAGATCTCTCACTACCAGAACTTTTCCATGTAAATTCATTATGATCTGTAAAAGTCCCCAGAAAGAAATGCCTTTGGAATACAAAAAGTAATACTGAGCAGACAAAATAAAATGAGAAAGAAATAGTATTATAGTGACAAAGAACAGACATAATCTGAGGGCTGGTCCCAATCAAAATAGTACATTCCTAATATGACTGCCCAAATGAGTTGTGGTTTTCAATCTGTTTCCTTCTTGCTCTCTAGCTACAGTCATTCTGACTTATTTTTTTAATATTATACCTGTGCATATGGAGTAGAACTGCCCAGTGCAGGAAAATGGTATTCTCAGATGTTTTGCTAGACCATGAAAAGAACTCTCTGGAATACATCTAATTGACACTCTTGAACTTAGGTAAAAAGATATCTAAAAGTTGCACAAAGTTTGAATTAGTTCTTCTCTTTCAGAGAAAAGTATTGATTTAGAAAGTGTCCTAGGGCTTTCTTGAAGGCTTTGGAGGGTCCAAGCACACAGCTGGTTAGGCACATCATCAGAGACTTTATGCTATGTATAATATATTTTAAACACATAGGGAATGCCTATGTCTAGATTTGATGTGCTTTTGCAGACCACCTGAAGATATGCAATAGTTTCAACGTCAGACCTTTAACATACAACTTATGAGATAACTTTTAGAGTTTTTTGATCTAGTTATTTTGATCTATACAGTAAGGTTGTAGTGAGTACAGAAACACTGCAAATGATTGTCTTAGCACTGGGATATTCCAAACAGAGTATCTTCCTGACAGAGATTATAGACTCCACTAAGCCTTTTTCAACAAAATAGCATTTTCAATAGCAAATGCTAACTCATCTCTAAATCCTTCTCATTAGATTCCAGGACCAAATGATTTGGAATACAGTTCAAATGTCTGGGTTCTTCTTTAATCTATTGCACATACATCAAATTCAAAACTATTATACAGAATTATCTCTCCTTGGATGAGTCAAACTTGTCAGTGTTGCCCCCCATGAGGTTTTGAAAATAGCTATTTTAGTGCCCGATAACATGAAAGTCTTCAGAAATGATCCAAAAGGTAATCATCAATTTAATGGAAAAAATAAAGACCCTTGATCACTGGAGATATTTTACAGCAGGCTGGATAGTTGACATCTTTTCTTGTTCCAAAAAAGCTTAGATCTCAATTTAATGAATTCACCTTTACTGCAAGTGAACCTGCTTCTCAAAATGTTAAAACTGTATCAAGAGACTCAGTAAAGTTTTGTTACTGTTGATGAAGTTTTTATATGTAAATCATCAACCTAAGGGTATTGTAGCTCAATAAAGATTGACTTTTTTTTTTCAGTTTGATGATTTTTCAATGACTAGACTGTGAGACTATGGTAGAAGTTTGTCATAACTACTCTTTATACTCACAGTTGAGGAATGCATTCAGTGCAGGTAGCTCCGTGTGCAAGATGCAGGTTGAGCTCTGGGTGGCTGGGAGCCCCAGGCAAGAGGCTGGGAGCTGTTGATCCTTTGCATAACAAAGGACATGGGGACCTGTGGCCCGGCCAGGTGCGGATGCTGGGAGACACAGCAGGAGCTGATGATCCCAAGACTTTCCTGTGCTTAGACTGTGAGGGCATATAAACCCAGGGATTCCTTCTTCCTGGGTCCCTCCTTGAAGGCACCAGCTTGAGCTGTTGGTTTTTTTATTTAATTATTGCACTGTGATTAAATTATTTTAAGGATCAGGATGTCTGAGACTCTGCTGTGGGAAAGCTGGGGTTGAGCTGGTGAGAAAACCTGATGTGACTGTGTGAGTGGGGGGGGTGTGTAGCTTTGAAGGGGCTTCAGTCCCAGCTCAGGTGGTACAGGATTGACTGCCAGGGTGGCTCCTGGATGGTCAGACAGGGAAGTTTCCTTAACACTCACCATATATGACACACTTTAGAAAAATTATACCATATGTGAGTCTTCTTGAAAACAATGAGTATATAAAAACTTGCTCTTACTTGCTCATTATGTAAGACAAATAGCTTTAACTAGCAGTAAATCCAAGGAAACTTAAGAGTGTAGATGTTGGTAATTTCATAAAAACTGTAGGCAAATATTCAAGGACCCATAATCTCCATCCTGTAATGACTAAAATTTGGAAATGAGGATATGGGGAAGAAAGAGGAGACAATGGAAAGTAATGATAATAATCTATGAGAAAAAAACAAATGCAGAAAGGCTGCAAGCATCTGCTGCCATTCACGGAAAGGATACAGATAAAATCCAGTGAATAAACAATGATATCATTGTGACAGGGACATTACTATGGCGTGGGAAAGAGAGCTGTATCTCTATCCCCTTGGGCTGATGATTTACTGTAAATTTTCACTGTCCATTATGGTCTGATATATTTCAAATAAGATGGTTTTGCTGTCTTTACTGAAATGCAGTACAAATAAATACAGAAAAAGTAATGTTTCTCAGTGACCTTTATATTGTTTGCTCTCAAGTGTTTTTGTTCTTTGAGACTCAGTCTATTTTGGAGTAGTTTACCTCAGCTTTTAGTCCTTAGTAGACCGGTACCAAAGCACCAGAGCCTGTCTAGAGAGGGAAATCACTAAAGTACTCAGAACAATGACAATGTCTAGAATCTGTTTATAATGACTATGACAGTGCAACTTCCTTTAGCTTATGCTCTTCTTGGTCAACAGGTTGGCTGAAAAGTTCTAAATTGCACCATTTATGTCTTGAAAATGGAGCGACTGACTAAGGTTTGTCAAAAGGTAACACTGCAAAAGAAAGCTCAGTTCTCTGTACAACTTTTTCAAGCCTATTTCCTTAGGAACTCTGGCTGAAAACTTGATGAAATGTCAAGTCTTCACAGGTTTGCCTTTAATGAGCAAAACTTCAATTATACTTCAAGGCATTCTACTTCTTTGAGGCTTTTTTTCCCCCCTTTCCTGAAATTTTCAGTCTCCAGCTGTTAAAGTGTTTCAGAGACCTGGGAGGTATTATTGATTTTACTTTGCCAAAAAAAAAAGAACAGCACCCCACCAAAAAAAAAAAAAAAAGGAAAAGGAAAAGAAAAAGAAAAAAGAAAAAAAAAACCCAAACCACTAACTCTAGGTAAGGTGTAAATACCAGACTGCTACATTTTTCACTTCCAGCTTCTAATTTCTTTGTGTAAATCCAGATGACTCTTATTAATGTGTTTTCAGTACAAATATTGAAAATTTATAGATCTTACCTTCCTTCCAATGTCACAGTTATACATCACAAATAGCAGTAATGATGCTGAGTGGCTTATCCAGGTTTATACTGATGCAAAGGAGAAGAGAGCTTGTCTGTGGTCCAATTCACTGATTGTATAGATTTAAACATATGTTTTATATTTTTTCTCAAACTTGAAATTTCCTGAAGACAATAATTGGGCAAATAGAAACTGTTCTTTTATTCAACATAATACAGCATTATTTTTGCCTCCTTACTATGTCACACACATAACTGTTAGCTACAAAAAGCCATACCATTTTTTAGAAAGTTTGGGTATTTTTATCAATTTCAAATTTTAAAATATCTATATTATATTGTATCATACATACGAAAATATCAAGTAGATATTAAACACAGTACAATTGCAGCAACTTTTCTTTCCACAATGACTATATCTGTTCTTAAGGAGGAGTTTGACTTCTCAAAGTATTTTAAATGATCATCCAACCTCTTAGGAAATGCACAGAAACACTGAAATTTGATCTTACAGTGAATACAAATTTCAGGTTTTAAAATGAATTTGAATTGAATTAAATCAATTTTTAGTGTTAGAAGTATAACTATTGGGAGATATGACCTGGGACATGTTTCTCACAAGAGCTACTCCATGTGTAAGGGAAGAAATGCAAAGAAAATCACAACACAGCACTAAATCTGTAAAGATTGGTTAAGATTTAGTTGCATGACACAGAGTATTTAAATCCCACCAGTGAAAGAGAGTAAAGGACTTAAAACAGATGTAATTCTAAGCATCTTTTCCATCAGTGTTAACTGGTGTCATATTTAATTTCTGGTCAAGTATCTCAAAAACATTGTATTAACAGTATCAAATGTGCAACTCATTTAATGGCATCTGTGATTATAATCTATATTGCTAATACACCAGATAAACTGGCTAGGGGGAAAGAACTATCCTTATCCTCCAGATAAGGAATATATAAATAGTCCATCCTGTTAGTGGTTTCAGTGTGACAAGATGTTTGCAAGTCTCTTCAGCTCTAACTGGATTTAGAGATTTAGAGAAAAGCAAAGCAATTATAAAACTATATTTGTAATTATTGCAGTTTTAGAAGATGATAGGTGTAAAGAAAAGATTTTTATGGGCTTTATTGGGAGAGTACGGCAACTTATATAATTATTTCCTCACTTCCTGCAGATATTCTATAAAAATACTAATTTACCCATTCCAGAAAGGTGTTGACAGAAGAAAACAAAAGGACTGTCATTGTGCACAGCATGGTATTCAGTTCTAAATGTAACAAGGCATTGTCCAGTACAACTGCTGTAGTTAAACCTGTAACAACCCCATGTAGAGATCATCTTCGCCACAAAGTAAACTCCAACCTGTCAACATACAGGATTTAAATGGCAACACATCCTACTTTTGATGTTGACTTTGATTTAAAAACTCATTAAGAATTTTTGAAATAGTTATCTTTCATATTAAAAAAAAAAAAAAGAAAATTTTCCAGCTATTGGCTAATAAATTAGAATATTGATGTGTGCCTTGTGAAAATATGTTACAAAGAAAGGTGCTTTTAATAATTCTTATCTAGATTTATACAAAAGTCTCAAAATTACAGCGGTTGTTCTTTCAATGTTGCATTATTCAAATTGTTTTCAGATTAATATTTATTGTTCTTAACAAGCTTTACATATATTTTTAATTTTTTAAACTTCCAAATCTCTAATCCTACTGCTATGCCCTCTCATCAGACTGCTAGAATAGAGAAAACAAATGTCACTCTTAAAGTACAGCAGGCCAGACATGAAATTCAGGTACAGTTCCGGTGTCTATCATTTCAATAAGCAGTTTACCCTGTCAATTATTCTAATGCAAGCAAGGTAGCTCTAATTTTACTATCAATATTATGCCTGTAAGGCTTTTTAAGTTGAGGCATTAACTGCAGACATTAAAAGAAGAAAAAAAAAATAATTTCCATGCTCTAGAAACCCAGAGAAACTTCTTCAGGGTCTCAACTAGCTTTTGTTTTCTCAGAGTGGGATACAAGCGTGCTACACAAGGTATGATTTTCTAGGATTTTTTTTCTTAGACATGACACAGAAATAGTCCTGTGCTTTGGTAGAAACTGTCGCATATTTTGCTCTTTAGAATGCTAGGTCATTTATGCAGCTTTCTCCCTATATATTCTAATCTTTATCATATATTATCAGAAAAAAAGTATATGTAAAATAGAATAAAATAAAATAGATACAAAGAGAAACAGCATTCCATAAAGAGAAAGAGTTTTTCTGATAAACACTGAAGAGGCTTCTAAGGCATATTACAAACCTCTGGTTATCAGGCTTGGAAATGACACAGTCCTAAAAAATGAAAATAAAATCTCCTTAGGAGAAAAAGGAACCAAAATTTGGAAGATATAAGAAGAGATGTAAGATTCCCAGAACGTTTTTTAACTTGACCTGTAACATGCTACCCTTCTATAAAGTTTGGTTGAAATGGAGCTAAGGTAATGAGTGTTTCGGTAAGTGTGGAGTCGAGAAGACTTCTCTTCTGTTTTGTCTTCCAAAACTCCTGTCAGGCAAAATACTTGTCAAAGAGGAAAGAAACAGTGGTTTTGAGAGGTTTTGAGTTTGGGCTTTTTCTTTTTTCTTTTCTGTTGGCTTTTTGGGGGTTATTTCTGGTTTGGTTGGTTTTTGGTTGTTGTTTTTTTTTGCAGTCTGAGGTTTTTTGGGGGGGGTATGTATTTTGTTGGAGCTTAATAAACATATATACTACCTTCAACTTCTGTAATTTAAGCAGTTGGGAGGTAATTACAAAAGCAAAGCTCAAGGAATAATTCTTCATATTTATATCTACTTTGTTTATTAAATTCCCAGAAAATCCTGCATAAAGGTGAAACCTCACTGGTTGCAGCTTTTAATTTTTAGGTGATTTTTCAAGTAATTAAAACCAGCTGGAAATGTAAATTAAGCATTAGGTTAACATTGATATAAATGTCTCAGTCACATTCAGGCTAATTGGTATTCAACTAATAATGAGCTATAGCAACATTGGTGCCAATTATTGTAAGGAATTAGCACACCAAGTTAGTCTTACAAAAGAGGTAATTTTTCATGACTTCTGTTGAGTATAAGAAAAGCAATGTGTTTAGTCAGTTTTTAACATCTTCATTCATTATTTAGAAGAAAACAGAAGCAGTATATTAATTAAACTTGTGTACATGCTTAAGCCTATTGTTAACATTTAGAAGGAATTTAAGAAAATAAAAAGTGACACAAGCTTAAAAGATAATGTTTTATATAAAAAAAATTCTGTTGCTAATATTCCTTTTAAATAATTTGAAGAATTAGTCAAAATTCAAATGTTAACGTAGAAGAGGAACAGACCGGAACACAAAAAACCTGTCTTCATAATATAATTTAGAGAGGAAGGGATCTCAGGATATTTCTAGTCTGTCTCCATGCTCAAATTAGTGTCAATTCTGAGGCCAAACCAGCCTGATTAGAGTTGTGTCTAGTCAAACCTTGCTAACCAATAAGGACAGAGACTTTACAGCCTCTTTGGGAAACCTGTTCCTGTGTTAGTCTCTCCTCACGATGAAAAGATTTTTCCTTACTTTCAGTCTGTCACCCTCCTTTTCATAGTTGCTTTCATAGTCTCTTGTTGTTTAGGTCTCCACCTCTCAACTCTTGAGGTTCAAGTCTCTCATCAAATCAGCTTTTGTAGTCTTCATCAATTGTAAAGTGGCTCTGAGAGACACTGTCTTGTGACAGGAGGTAGACTTTGGCCAAGAGTCAGAGTTCCTGAGTCCCTTCTCTTCATAGCAATGGTAATGGCTGAACTTCTGCACGTAGGGCTGAGAACTTGTTTCATTTGCAGGGCATTGCTACTTCACTTCTACTTTCTGTGGTGTCAGAGAGCAGTGAACCTCATTTGCTTCAATCAGGTCCCACCTCATGCTGTGCAGCAGGGTACAACATTTCTTATAACTCTCTGTCACGCTCATGAGCACTAGATGGTGAACCACACATTAGTCACAGTCTTCATGCTCCTTCAGCTGCTCATCTAGTTGACCAAGCACTCAGTTTCCTCCTTAAAAGTAGGCTGTTTGGCAGTCACCTCTACCTGCTTTTGCAATGAAGTAGAAAAGAGAATGCTTTGAACTGTCTTTTGTCATTGGCATAGATTCCGCTGAAAGTTCTGAGTTCATGCATAAAAGAGGAGCTCTAATAAAAAAAAAATCACTTGTGTCAAGTCAACAGTGCACTCTAACTTCCTCCAAAACAGGGGAGTGGGACAAAAAGTAGACATTCAACCCAGTTTATTTATGCACAAATATTACATATTTTATTATTATTCAGGAGAAATTTTTCATTAATTCAGTCCAAGTTAAATAAACCTCAAAATAACTTCAGAATGCATTTATTTTCCCCAGTAAATTCTGTATTCATTCCTCGTCGCGCCCCTCAAACATTTCTAATTGTATTAAAGAAATTAGAATCCCACAACTTTATAGTTGAACCATACTTACTTTTGTGCCAGATATGAGTGTTGCTCATGCTCTCCCTAATTATTAGATTTCAGTCTTTCTCTAGAGGCAAAAGAACAATTCTGGTACAACATTACTAACAGAAGTATATCTTCTTTGAGTGATTCTGTTGGAGTATGTATGTACCTGGAGAGACTGCAGTATACCAGTAGAAATTCTGTGGAACTTCAGTGGAAGTCAGTGAAAGTGGTGTGAATTTTAGCCTAAAAGGGTGTGAAGGATGTTTCACACACAAATGAATAATAAATTAAGCAAGTGACTTACTCTTATCTGGTATTAATAATATATTCAGAATAACACAAGGAATTCAAAGTTAACCCTAAGGTTATCACTGGTAAAATAGAAGGAAGGGATGACAAGCTCAGACAAAAATATTTGCTTTAAGGGATAGAGAACATGTGAATAGTCAAGCATAAGATTACAGAGTGCAGAAACAAGTATCTAATGTATATTAGTATTTTAAAAGAGATGATCTGAAATGTATTTTTGAGTAGTACTGCTACAAAGCTACGCATAAGGAAGTTCAACAGTGTGAATAATTTTCTGCAACTTAAGACAGTTAAGGCAGCTTTGGGATAGGGATGGATTGGGTGTGGTTTCTCCAGCATTTTGCCTCAAATGTCTGATGTATGTGCTAATCAGTTTTGTTTAAATAAGGGTGTCGTGACAGTGCCCATAGATATCATATATTGACCAATCCACTCAAAATACTTTGCTTTCTGAAATATCCCTGAGAAAATTAAAGAATCCTCAAAAGAATAGCATCAATTCCATCAATGTCTTTCTTCTTCTTAGGAGTATTGGAATTGGGTTATTCCAATGTCGTTTCAATTTTTCTTCCTTTATTAGAGAACTATCCTGAACAATTTGCTTAGAAAGTGAAATCTTCTTATTTCATTAAATTGTCTTTCCACATTATGTTGCTGTCAAAAAATGATGATATATAAGCTCCATCAAACATGGCAAATTTGTTTTCATTAGGAAGTATTTCAATTGTGTCTATGTGTTGTTCCATAATCTTCTTATATGTAACCTCTAGGAATTGCAGGGAGATGAGAGGCACACAGATTGCCTGCTTGCTTTTTATTTCTCCTCCTGAGATTTCACTACTGCTTCCAGCACGTTTACATAATCTTTGCACAAACAAATCTCCTCTTTTGTCTTACTAAGCTTTATCTGTCAAGCCCATTTCAAGAGTTTGGCTATGCATAATAAAATTATATTAATTTTAAGATTTCATAAGCTTTATGCAGAAGAAGAATACTAATGTGTCTTATAGGAGCATATAGAAAATCAGTACCATGTTTATATTTCATATTCCAGTTGCAAAATGGTTTATTGATTTTCTTAAACTTATGCCCAGAACGTATTAGAACCATAAAGGACCCCAAATATGAACAAATTGGTTTTATATATTCAGAATTATAAAATAGTATAAGGAGCAAATAAACAAGGCGAAAGTTAAAAAGACTGAGTGTTAAGAAAATGCATTATGAATAGCTTAACATTTTCCATGTAATTATTTTAAAACAATATTAATGCTTATTTGTGATTTTATGAATATTTTAATTTATACAGTGCTCAGAATAATAGCTGTATTCTATGAATGAAAAAAGGGCCAAAACATGTAAGAGAAAAATATAAATTGCTAAACAGGAAAATAATAAATGTAGCATTTTAAAAACAAATATGTTTTCTGTGAAAAACCTCAGAGAAAAAAATTCATGATGTGAATATACAGGTCATTAATCTATCCAGTTCTGAAATCTTACTGAGTTTGTGTTCATATAAAATAGATATTTTTCTTCCCTTTTATATATTATTTTGATACTATTTTTATTAGCAGATAATCTTAAGAAAACATGCCTTTGGGAGTGGTAAAGCAAATTTACCGATTACTTTATAATGGACACGTTCAAGGGGACTACAAAGATTTTCAGAACCAGTACACCGTATTTCAGAAACCTTAGGAAATGGTTTATGTTCGTATTTAAGTCTGTCTCCTTTTTTTTTTTTAATTCCAAAAGGACCTTGTATATATTCTAGTTACCCTTAACTCTTGGCAGGTCCCTGCTTTGAAAGTATACTACAAAAAAGCACATGTATATTCATAAGGAATAAACAGAATTTAGACCAAGGACAATATTTTTTATTGCATTTATATTTCTTTGTAAGTTTGGGGTATTTTATTGTTCAAGAAAATGAGAGGTTTATAGCACAGGCTGGTTCAAGGCACAGTGCTGAAAGTCTCTGTGCATTAATATCTCTATACATCTCTGCAAAAGACACTCCACTGCTGACTTACAGCACCTCTGCTGCTTTCATCCTGCTTGTGGACACTTTCCTTGTGCCAAGGCTGTCAGATTTGTATTGACTTGTGTGGTGGGTTTTGAACTAGCGAGGCTTCCACTGAGGACTACAATACGATCACCAAAATAAATCCATTCTTTCTCTAACCTGGAAGTAAAAGTAATGTAACCCAAACATATTAATCCTTTCTTTGACTACTTCGGTGACTCTAACACTAACACTCATTTTGAAAAAAAAGATGTGACTTCTGTACTTTCACACCTTCCTTAGTGTCAGTCAGCTTCTGAATGAGGCTGCCAAATTTACTGTAAATGATATTTACAGGACTTAGGAGACTTCTACTTTCTGTAAAAAAATGGATGTGTAGATGGGAAATCTGTGATTCCATATCTCCATCTGAGATCCCATTCTCTATTTTTTTATTAAAAAAAAAAGCTTTATCGTTGAACTACAGTGAGAACTCCTGGCTTCTTAGGGGAGGTTTAAGTGCTGTTAAAAGTCTCTGAGAGTAAAGTTATCTGGAGTTGAATGTGATGAGCAAGAGAAACTGGGAGAGTTTGGCAATTCCAGGCTCATGAAAGCCTTTGACACTGAAACTTAGCTATTATCCTTGATTATTAATATCACTATGTGACAAAAACAAGTTTCATAGCAGGTAAATAGACAATCAGTTTTCATGTCCTGTTGTCTCACTCCAGCTTATACTGAAAACATTTGTGGAAAATTTAACTCTTCTTTTCTTGCGTAGTTATCCCTTTAAAATCTGATTTTTGAACTTACTTGGTGCCTGAACCACATAAACTAAAATGATAGCCAGTATTTAACTACTCCAGATCAGAGGCTTCAGTTGATCAGAGCAGTACAACTTTTTCAGAATTTATAAACCATTCATACACAGATTAGAAAATCCTTCTACTCAAGACATCCTATAATTTAGCTATTTAATATCCTTGCTGTATACCTAATTTTAGTGATACACACTGAGAAAACACTTGGATAGGTGGAAAAAAAATCTATGTAAATGTTTCTACCAGATCTGCAACATTTCATTTCTAGAGGAAAAAAACTGGAAAAGAGATATGCATCCATGTCATATATGCAATAAACTCAACAAAATGAAATTCTAACCTCCCCTTCCAAAGTTAAATATGCAGGCTAAAACTTTGTGTATGAGTTGTATGTATATGACTTGTATTCTTTTTATTTGTCTGTGCACCAAGACACTATTTGACAACCTCTTTTGACAATAGGATTACTTTTTCTGATTCCTCTTATTTTAGAAGACCCAAAAGTAGCCAGTTGCAGAGCTCTGACTCAAACTCTCGTCAAGTCATGCAGCACAGTTTATTTCTAGAAATCACTATAAAGCTTTCTCTGACACCTTAAATTGCATTCAGTTTCATTCTCTCAAAAACCCTTAAATTTTTAATTGGTTCATCAGAACAGTTTTGTTCATTTTATCATGCTGTGCTGTAACTGTGTCGCTCCTCTTAAGATTCAGCTTTACAAGAGGGGAGAGGGCAGGGAGAAATCTATTCATTCCAGATTATTTCAAGGGAATGTCTCTTCACTCACACTTGTTGGTGAGCCAACAGACTAAGTTTTTCTCATTTAAAGCAAAAATATTCCTCTCTTTAGGGCTCTGTTCAGACAGTTTCCTGATACCGACTTGAGATTTGACATTTTGCTGACACTCAAGCTGCACACCAAGCCTGTGTGTGTTTGAGATTTCCTGGCACTTCACTGTATGGATCAGTTCTTTTGCAATCTAACAGCATGGTGTAATCTTTTATGAAGTATTTCTGGTAGAGAAAAAGATTGATTTACAGCAATAAATGCATTTTTCCCACTTCTTCTCTCCTGCGGGTCTGAATGTCAAAGGCACTAACAAGAGTGTCATGGATATTAAGAGTATCTTAATAGGGTTAAACTAAAGTGTCCTTAATGCATTTTATTTTCATCTGTGCAGTAATGACTGTAATTTTTAGTGTAAATTGCCTTTAGAAATCATAATATATCCTTTAGAAACATAGGTTAATACTAGATTGTTAAAAATAAATTTATAACTTTTCCTTGTTAAATAGTAAAAAATGAAATATATAATGACATAAGACATTCTAGACACAAAGATTTACTGAAAAACATTTGTTAAAGTACATGAATTTCAAAAACACAGAATGTCTCTTCCCGCTTTTAAGAAAATGAGTGAACAATACATCCTCAGATGTTGTTCTAATTGAGACGTATCACATTTAGCCAATTAAGCTCCAGGAAAGAGATTTAATTGATTGCAAGGCAACCCTTGACACTATGTAAACTATGAAAATCATTACAGGATAACACATACTTCAACTAATTTTCACTTTAAAAAAATCCTATTAAGTACTACACTTGTATACAAATATTGGAAGTTTGAAGGTTGAAAATGAGAGGGGTTTTTTTGTAGTAGCATAACCTGTAATGTCAATACCTCAAGTGCTTCAAGCTACTTGAAAGTATCTAAAGAGTTAAAAAATTAATTTTCTATTATACAATTAAAAGTTATCCTTTAAACCTTTCCCAGTATTAAATGAGAAGCATACAATTAAACTTCACATATTACGTCTTTTTCTTAAATTGCTGCCAGTCAGATGCAACTCATCCCAAGTAATTTCTGCCATGGATGAATTTGCTCATACTCAGGACTGAGATTAACCAGTTCTACATATAAGAGGAACTTTCTAATGCTCCAGTTGCAGAAGATTTATGTCACACTAAGTCACATACTGAGTTATAACTCAGAAAGAGACAGACTTTCAAGAATAGGAGCAATAGCATGATGAAGACTATGTTGATGCCACTGGTACTTGGAAGGAAAAATACCTACAAGAAAAAAATAGCTAAGTTCTTGACGCAAACTAGTAAATCAGTCATTTTGAAAGTATTTAAATAGAATTGTCCTGCATAGCTGTTTTTCAGTAAAAATACTGTCTACATAATTTTGAAATTCACTAGTGAAATAGAAAAAATGCCACAAAACCCTCTCATAAATATATGGAGTTTTTTCCCAATGAATTATAGAAATTAATTAATTAAAATTCTTGTTTTCCCTTTTTCCTATGTGCAAGACAATTCTATATTTTACTAGATACATAGTTTAATTTTCATAAAGTGTCTGAAGAAAACACTGTGCTTAATTACAGCACACTCCAAGTGGCAATCATGCTAGCACTAATTTATCCATTCAAAATCCCCATAATTCCTATCTTAATCTCTTTCCAACACACTATTTAGGATAGAAAAACTTATTTTAATGATCCAAGCAGGAAGCTTATTGAATATATCACCTGAGACACAGTGACTATATAGTTAATATCATACTAGCAGTTCTCATTCACCAGTGTACAAGCATATGCACTGTTAAACAGTAAAAACAGAATTTAATTTACTAGCATGGACATAAACAGACTTTTCAAACAAGACAAGTTGCTGTGTAAATCTATTCTTGCATCATTCTGTTTCTAAGATACTTTGTGTTTGAGAAAAGCCCTTAGATTGATGAACCCTGTGAGCCTTTTCATTTTAAAAAGATTTGTACAGGGGGTTGGACTAAATGATCTGCAGAGGTCCCTTCCAACCCTAACTATACTGTGACTCTGATTCTGTGGTTCTCTGGATATCCTGTAGCCCTCAGATCTGCCAATAGCCTCTGCAAGCATTTATATGGTAATCCCTTCTAACAGATATCTGGCAAGATTCAACTGTGTATTCAGATAATCAACTAGCTATCTATAACATAAGTATCTGAAAATAACATGGGTGTCTAAGCTTCTATTATACTCAATAATGATTTAGTAAATGACATTGATGGAGCCTACAAAGCAATTTTGCTGTCCTTAAATTAAATAACTATTGGAAAGTACCAATATTGTATACACAGGACTGTGGTGCCACTTTAGCTACCCTAAGTTGTCCACTGGCTGGTATGACAAAATATAAACCGGAGATCCTTGCTTTGTGGATCAATAGCTAGAGGCCAAACTTAGATGCACCCAGTGCTCAGGACACTGAATCCTTTGACTGAGAAATTCAGATATATGAAAATAGGCATTTAGTGCTATTTGTGTTGCCATATTAGCCTCAATCTCCTATTGGAGCAAGTTTCAGATATCTCTTGCCTTTGATATTTGTAATCCCTTTATATATGACCTGGGTTTCTTAGGCAGACTAGGTTCTCATGTGTGGGCAAGTAATTGCATTAGCTGAATCAGTCTCTAGATTCCTTTAAATGCATAGTTTAAATTCACTGCCTATAAAGGCAGTGTAAGTATTTAGAACAAATTCAGTCACATCAACATAAATAGGTGTCTGTCTCCCTAAACCCTGTACAGTTTAAACACTGTACACACCTAGATGTGATAAACTCACCTCAATGTGTCTGCATCTGGAGCAGAGTACTCTGATCCCCCACTCGTCTTTCACAACCACCTCCTACAGATGGCCTTGGAAAGACGTTTAACTGATAATGTTTCAATGACCCCACTAAGCCATGTATGCTGTAGAACACACATTTGTTATGTGGAAATCTTTCTAACTAAGGAAAAAAACTAAGATCCAATCATAATATTTTAAGAATACAAAAGAAATTATGCATCGTTAATTATCTTCATTCATAGCCATCTGAGAAATCTTGAAGGTTCACAAAAAGTAAGAATTTAAAGCTTAATCTTGTAGGGCTAGATTTTGAACTCTGGATAATACGTAAGTTTTTCCATTTGAAAAAAAAAATATTTTCTGAGCAAGCGGTTTCTATGACTCACGCTACAGCTCTGGCAACTTTTGTGGTAAGGTATGTATCAGTCAAGAAATAAATTAATCCAGCACATCATCAACAAAAAATAATCTTCACTTAAAATTTATTTAGTTTTCTTGAGGAAGCTTTCTCATTTAAAAATGTAAATTGATATTGTGTTCATTATTTATTATTCCTAAAGCAACAGTAGTTAACGATCAAGAAAGAGGCTTAGGGCTGAAATGCTCTTGGTGTTTTAACAAATACGTATAATATGAATAATTTATATTGCTGAATCCACAATATTTTCCACCAACACTAGGAAAAACAACTAAACAAGCAAAAATGAAACAAAACAAATAAAAAACAGAAAAAACCCTGTTACCTTACCATTTTTGTGGTCTAACAGCTACTACATTAGAGGATTATGATTATCCAATGAAACATTCACCGGTGAAATAAATAAGAGCATTCCCAAGTCAAAGGTACTTGCATATTATGATCGTACACAGATTAAACTTTTTTATCCTATTGTGACAACTTCAAATGGAGTCCTAATCTGTAGTGTGTGGGAATTTTGAATATTTTATGCAGGTGGAAAGAAAGATAACAAATATTCATACAAGTATACCTATTTTCTTTTTTTTTTAATGTTTCTGTTTTGTTTTTTTTCTTTATTTCAACAGTTCTATAGCATTACGTCTTTTTTATGCATCCCATTCTCACTTCATAGTTGCTGCCTTAGCCCATTTGGGTCTTTGAAAGATTTTTTTTTCACCAATAAATGTCCAAAATGCTGCCCTAATTCACTAATTTTCAGAATTTGAAAAATTGAAAAAAAATCGAAAAAATAAATGTTTTTAGTTAAAAAAATTAAAAACAAAAAACAAAAAGACCAAACCAAAGCAAAACAAAAAAACCCCAAAGAAACCATAGTGATGCCTTACTTCATAGCCATCCACTTTTGTTAGCTCCAAAGTGATCTTTCACTTCATTAGAGGTTTTAAGCTGATTTCTCTGTAGAAGTTGAAATGGACAAGACTGGTTTTCTGTTCAGATGAGAATAGGATCATCCTTTAGGGGTTCCTAAGGTGACTGACAGATATTCTACCTTCATGAAATAAATTTTTTTCAATCATGTTTACTAGATTTAGTTAAACAAATAAAGATGAATAGGCATCTGTTTCTATATTTTGTGAAGTGGTTCTGTAAAGCTTTTTACATAGACTTAAAAAATTGGCACCAAAAGGATACACCATTAGTAAATAAAGTAAACAGAAACTCATCTGTGCAGGAGGCTACCAAACAGGCATATTTCCTTTAAATTATGCAGATTACAAGATGTATTTTTTAGAGTTGTGTCAATTTTACTAACTGCTATGACTTACTTGCTTCTTCTTTAAACTACTTATTTTCTGTTTCCTATAGTTGTTTGGTTTGGTTGGGTTTTTATTTATTTGCTTTCTTTTGCTTTTTTACCCCCGAGATTTCAGCAAGGTGTTAATTATAATCTGGAATGCAAAATACTTATATGTGGCCAAATTTCATTGTGGTATTACTTAAAATGCTCTATATTATGGATAAAGCTCCCACACTCCTGGAGCCTCTTATTTGTGTTAATCAGCACCTTAATGCCTAGATGTGCTTGTCTCATGCCAAAGATTAGATGTGTAAACAACTCTTTTAAGTTTTATTTAAGAAGCACAGTGTCATTTTGGATATGTCTGAAGACTGGTTTTAGAGTGATCTACAGTTTAGTGTGGTAGCTTTTTGTGGCACAAGAAAATCTAGCCACAAGTTGCAGAGCCTTATAAATAGGATCGATAATTGGACTGAGTTCCTCCAACTGACTTCTACTTTTAATGTTTCCAATTAACACATTATTTTGTTTTCCTTCACAGAATAAATGAAGCAGAGAGAGCAGGAGGGATCTAATCTGGGTTTATTTAAGATAATCAGGCCAAATAGTGAGTTGCTACCAACAGCCATCCTTGCAGTGAACTCTGATGCATTTCCAGTTCAGACCAACACAGGCTTTCATCCTTATGTCTTCTGTAAACTGATGTTTATGTTTCTGCATGATGCAGTGTAAAGCCACAGAGATTTTGCCATCCAGCTCCCATTGCTAGATGGATCCTTCTCAGCAGAACTGGAAAGCACTTGGCATTTAAACCCATGAAAATACAGTATATGAAAAATATGAAATTAAGAACCTTGATTATTAATGCCAAATACTAAGTCCTAAGTTGCTTACAATTAATTAGCACAGCTAATTAACAGACCATAACCAAATAGGCAGGGTAGGCCCTTTCCTTTCTCTGTGTGGAGGCCAAGTAGAGAAGAGAGACTTAACACCTACAGCTTTAAATCTTCAATTCTCTTTGTTCTCTGCTTCCCTGCTGCAGCATAGGCTTCAAATCTAGTTCTGGCATCTCACCACAGTTTATTCTTTTTCTCCAAAATTATGGTGAGTGCTACTGAGAAGTTTTAGAGGGGCCAGAGGTGAACTGGCTTAAGAAAATGAGTGATTTCATTGACACGGCAACAAAGTAAAAAAGATAAACTCATGACAGCTCTGATAAATCTGTCCTTTACAGGAGCAAACTATTGCAAAAGTACTACAAAATATTTTATGCCTACTAATTCTTCCTATTAGTAGGTGAATATCTACATTTTGCAGAGCCAATAGAGCACTAGACACCATTTTTTCAGTTTCTTGGGAAGGCAAATACCATAATCACAAACATTGCCCCCTCTTCCTCTCCCATCCTTTGAGTTTTCATTGCAGAACACAATATCATATGTCAAGGAATATCCCTGTGATCAGTTAGGGCCAGCTGTCCAGATTATGTTCCCTCCAAAAGTCTCACCCCGTGCCTACTCACTTTTGGGCTGGGAAGTGAGGAAAAAAATAGGGCTTGATTCTATACAAGAACAATTCAGCAAAATCCAAACCAAAACGTGCTATCAACACTGATTTAGCCACAAATACAAAGCACAGCAATGTATGGGCTGCTATGAAGGAAGATCCCAGCCAACCCCCGTACATTTATTAAATTAGAGGAAGAAGTGCTGACTGTAAGTTAATGCACAAATGGAAACCTTACTTGTAGCACTGAGAAGAAAAAAACATTTGTTTTACCCATTTAAAAAAGAAGATATCTACAAAGCTTCCGTTTGCAGTTTAATTTTATCTAATGCATCATCGTGCAGAAAAATACTACTTATTTTTTGATCTTTGCAGGTAAATATTTTTCAGGAACAAATTATACCATATTGAATAAATACCAGGCACTTTTAAATGTTATAGAACTTTCTTAAAATCACACAAATGAGGAAATCAGGAAAAAAGTATACACAGCTTTAATAAATTTAGAATCTACGTTTGAGTTATAAAAATAGAAATAAATGCTTCATTACACAAATAACCTTGAACTTGGACCATGATGGATACTGTAGTTAATTAAACTGTATGTTGAGGCAATATGTTGCATTGGAAATGGAAACATTTAGATGAAGAGGTGGGAAATGGATTGGGTAATAGGTAATGTAGTCCATCTTTTGAAAGCACAATAATGAAAAGGACTCATAGAGACAGATGAGGTTGTTGTGCAGAGTTTAGCATTTATATACATATCAGTGTAAGTTTTTAGGTGGGTTTTTGTTTTGATTTGTTTCAGTGACTTGAATGGTATTACTCAGACAAGCAGGTAGGTATATTTTTATAGAAAAGCTTCAAGGAAAACTTTTTGAGTCTATGCAATTTTAAAATAATTTTAAAGTCTATAATTAAAAAATAAAACATGAAAAAATAATTGATAATCCTGATATATTAAATCATATTTCTTTCCCCAGACTTCTTTCAATCTCCATTTCCTCTGAATACATTGCAATCTCACCTACTGTTTAGTTTTCTCACTTTTATGATTTTTCTTTCAGGTAATATTTAATTACAAAATCCTTAATTTTTAAAGAGAGATCTGTTTAATTTATCTTAAATTACAAAAGAAAAATGGAAATGTTTAAGAGATATACAGAAAAAGATAAAAGAATCCTGAATATTACATTTTTGCAGCTTAGGGTGACAGATGCATTGATGCAGATTAAGAAAATGAAGTAAAAAGAAAAAGTAATAGAAAGGTAAAAGGAAAAGAAGAAAATGAAATAAACATGAACTTCATTTTTCATGCATCAAATGCATCACAAGCTGCAAATCCATCAAATATGCTTTTGATCTCACTTTAGAATTCTATCTCCTCATTTTCATAAGCCCTTTCCACTATCAAAATATGCAGTGGAAAGTGTTTATAACCTCTGAATAGTATATCTTTTTTATCTAGATAAATAAATAACTAAACATGCATTTGTATAAAATAACCTCCATTCTTAGCACAAATTTCTCAACCAAGGGTTAATTATGATAAATTTTAGATCTTTAACCTGGTCCAAGACATCTGGCATGACTGAATAATCTGTATGGACTTAGATGAGTCACTATATAGTGTAAACAAGAACGTTAGGAGGTAGAATAACAGGAAAAGGTAAATAAGTTACTGAAAGGAGACAATTATCAAGGAGGTCTTCGGACATCAAGGACAATGAAGAATTAGGAAATTAAAAAACTAGATGTTTTCAAATTATGTTAGGAGCACAAGAAATCTCAGAAATGACCTAGTCTTAAAATAAGAGCGATGGGGCAATATTCTACACAGTTATTAAGAAAGTGTAAAAATGAGAAAACCTATATATATCTGAAAACAAAAGAGAATTCTTAAAGGACTATTTACATGGGTATTGACTGTTCTTCAGTTGTACTGACAATATGAGTTGACTTACATCAAAATAAAAGTAATACCAACATGAAAAAAGAGATTAATTTCAAGGTACTGGTCTGTATCATCTTACTTTTGTTCAATGACATCTGAAGGCAGTTTCTAAGATGAAGTTAAATGACAATATATGGCAAGACAAGCAGCTAAATGTTCTCACGCCTCTGGTCCCCTGCTAGTCATCAGCCATTGAAGATATTGATTAGAGAGGAGAATGATGCATATTGCTAGCAAACCTGACAGCAGCATTTGAACACATCATTCAGTATTGAATAACATAGAGCTATTTGTCAAAACAGAAAATGTTGCTGTCCACAAGGTCTTGACAATTACTATCTTTTTCATGAATTTTAAGAATAGTGAGTATCTTAGAGCTCTGTCAGAAATACTTTGGTGATACAAAACGTGTAAGGATGCCACATGTTTCTGACCACAGCAGCCTTCAGATAACATTAAGGATTGATTAAAGAAAATTTTCCGACTTCTTCATGGCATATTAATTTGTCTTTTGTAAACCAACATAAAGAAAACTACTTAGAAATGGCCTTATTTAGTGTACAATGGGTGTTTAATCCAGTTAAGGTTAGTCCCTGTCCTTTTCATAATGAAAAGAGTTTTGCTTTCAATATAAGCAATAGCTTTTTTTCTTTGGAAGATTTTTTAATATCAGTTTCTTAAGTGCCATTTACTCTTGCTATTACTCTATTATGAGGAGATTTAAATAAAACAAACTGCTCTCAGCATTGTTTCGTTCTCAGGCAAAAAAGAAAATATTCAAGCCACAGAATGTGGCACTCAGAGCATTGTACAACTACTTGACCCTTCTTATTATCTTAGCATTATTTCAGATAGCATTAAATCAGGGTAAGGTTAGCAGGTTGACAATGAATCACCATTACTTCAGTTTTCAGTGAACAGAAAAATACTTTCCAACATCTAATGGAGTTCTTTCTTTTCTATTTCCAAAACATATGAAATCCTTGATGACTTTGACCATTGACTTACTTACTGCATTAAAGAAAAAAAAGTGAAACATCCTGATGTTTTTTTTCAAAACCTTCTCTTTTTAAAGGAGAAGAGCTTTATTTCTATCACATGATAACTTTTTTTAAAAAAAATAGTCTTGCATCAAACACACTCTCATTAAACTCTTAAGCAAGTAAGTTTTCCATGCCTTCTGCATCACAGAACAGAGATGAGGGGAGAGAGAAAAATCTTATCTGTTGAACATTCTTTTTGGTTTTTTGTGATGAAAATTTATCCACGCAGAAAAAAAGGAAAAGGCAAAAAATAGTTAATTGTTTGAGAAATAGAAAATGTGTGTGCCTTACTATAATGCAGTGTTCAGAAATGAATTAATGAGGCTAAAGAAAAAAACAAAAGCAGAAAGAAAAAATAAAAAAGAGTTTTAGAAACCTGACAAAACTTCAAGTAATAGAAATGTTAAATAAATCAACACAGTAATTATGCAAGGTACTTACCTCAAGTCAGTAGCTTGTTTCATTAGACCAGAATAGTCAATGACAACTTCACAAAGTTATAGTCAGTCATCAATCTGTTGATTAATCACATCAGTGCCACAAAAATTATTCCTTTTTCTCCCCTTTAACTCATCATGCAACCACAGTGCCAGAGCAAAGTAGGTGAAAAACAACAACATCAAAAACAACCTAGTATGTAGGTGGCTTATTCCTAACGATACAGACATCTAATTTTCTGGGAAAATGAAGAATCTGGTACTTACTGGAAAATGTGTTTTTTTTAATGAGTCACACATGATGTGTACGTTGGAGAAATTAATTAGGAAGTATAAATGCAAAATATTTTCTGACATTGTTATAGCAATGTACTTGCTTTCTTACCTGAAGAAATGTATGGAAAATGTCTACAGTGGTGTCTCTTCAGCATAAAAGATACACTGAAAAGACAGTGTTATACCTCATAATAAGGTATAGACTCTAACATCTTAAAGAGATAAGTATGAAAAAGCTAATGAAACCTCACTACTTTCCTACCAAAATTTCAAATACAAAACAAGTCTTCCTACTTCAAATTGACTGGTTTTTTTAAAGGCAGTTAGTAGTTAGGAAGCCATAAAACTTATCTACCTCATATTTATTATATAATTTGTTCTTTTCATAGTGAAATTAGTGTAAAATCTTTACTGGACTTACCTTATTTGGGTGATCTAAACATTGGGCACAAAGAGAATAAAAACTCTTGGTGTAGTTTCTTTGGCTTCAGAAAAAGAACCATAAGTGTTCTGTTCAAAAGCTAAAATTAACTTCTTTAAAATAATACTGTGTGTTGTTTTCCCTAAACTAACAGAGCTATTAGCCTTATTTAAAGTTCAAAATCAGTCTTTGTAAACTACAAAATGGACAATGCACTCCTGAAATTTTAAGAATAAAACCCAAGTAATTTACATCATGAGAGCCTTACTTAATAGTGTTATAAATATTAATGACGGTTATAAGAGCAGGGTAGGCATGGATAGATTCTTCACATGCTATGTTTTTGTCTTCTGAGGTATCATTATCATAAGAAAAATAATAGTATAAATTACCTGCCAGGATGAATTAATATGTAAAGAGCCAATTTAATAAAAGCTCCCAGTGGTTCAAGAATTAAATCAAAGAAAGGAATTTGTTCTACTTAAAAGTAAATTTATGAATAACACCTATTAGAGGCAATTAAATGCATTATTAACTTTAATGTTGTGAGTGAAAAATAACTACCCATTGAAAAACAAGTCACTTTGAAACAGTAAGACTTGATACAAACTTGAAATTTTGATAGGAAAAGTAGTTAGATACCACAGCTATATTCTTGCAGTACCCGTAATAATGGTTCAATACAGAGAAGATTACTGTTTTATTACATGTCTGGATCTTTTTTGGTTATTGAAGACTACAAATGGTAGGTCAATAAAAGCAATGTCTTCTAAGAAGGTTTAGTGATGACATTAGAAATGTTCATTTTAGCTTGACATGATTTTGTAAGTTGCCTATACCACCAGCGTCTATTTATTCATCCTCATCATATTATTAGTGCTCTTGTCTAAATATATTTTGGGGTTTTTTTATTAATTCATAACAAAATAGGTATAATCAGAGGGTGAAGAGCAAATACAGAGCAAAATGATTAAATCATTTGATCAAATACCTTCATAAAGGAAAAACTCTGAAGAACCTAACACTTGTGTGAGCTGGTGTCTTCTGTGAAGATATATGTGTAGGGCTGCAATTAGATGTCACAATATAGCAATGTCTAAAAGGTTTTAATATTTACCCACTAAATCAATAAAATCATGTAGTACATGACTAGCCTTTTCCTAAATATTTGCTGTGTTCCTGGGGTCCATAATATCAATGGAAGGAACTGCTTTTTAGCAGTTTAATGTTTTCATAAAACATAAACCATTTTTAGGCATATTAATGTTTTCATAAAAAATATTTTTTCTGGCTGCCTTAAGCTTTAGCCAGCAAGACCTGTTGGCCCTTTGCCTGGGTTCTCCTTTAGCTGGTTACAGAAGCGGACAAAACTCACATAGAGAGTACTCACAGCAGCTCTCTGTGCTCAGAGAAGTATAAATATATCTACAGCTTGATCCCCCAAAGACATGACCATATCATCCTATCCATGAACAACCACTGAAGTCCTTCAGTGATACAGAAAGGAGAACATACTGCATGTATTTAATTTGCAGTGCAAAGTTTTGGTGGGGGGAGGGACTACAGGGGTGGCTTCTGTGAGAAGCTGCCAGAAACTTCCCCAGTGTCTAAGAGAGCCAATGCCAGTTGACTCCAAGACAGACACACCACTGGCCAAGGCTGAACCCATCAGTGTTTCTGGAAAATCAGATTCAGAAGAGGGAAAAAGTTATTGCTCAAGAACAAATTACAGCTGGAGAGAGGAGTGCGAACATGTGAGAGAAAGAGCTCTGCAGACACCAAGGTCAGCAAAGGAGAGGCAGGACGTGCTCCAGAGGTCGAAGCAGTGATTCCTCTGTAGCCTCTTGTGCAGACCATGTTGAGGCAGCTATGGCCCTGTATCCCGTGAAGGTCCACAATGGAGCAGAGATTCACCTGCAGTCAGAGGAGGACCCACACCAGAGCAGGTGGATTCCCAAAGGAGGCTGTGATCCTTGGGGAAGGCCATGTAGGACCTGTGGACCCTTGGAGAGATGAGCCCATGCTGGAGCAGGTCTGCTGGCAGGACTTGTGACCCACAGGAGGCCCACATCGGAGCAGCCTGTTCCTGAAGGACTGGATCCCATGCAATGGACCCACATCAGAGAAGTTTGTGAAGGAACCATGTTGGAGCTCGTGAAGGAGTGTCTCTGATGTGAGGGATCCCATGTTGGAGCAGAGGAAAAGTGTGAGGAGTCCTCCTCCTGAGAAGGAAGGAGAGGCAGAGAAAACATGCGATGAACTGACCACAGCCCCCATTCCCCATCTCCCTGGGTCACTCAGGAGAAGAAGAGAATTTGAGAGTAAATTTAAGCTCAGGAAAAAGGGAGGGGTGGGTTGAAGGTGATTTTTAAGATTTGTTTTTAGTTCTTGTTACCGTACTCTGATTAGATTGGTAATAAATTAAACTAATCTCCCCAAGTCAAGTCTGTTTTGCTTGTGATCGTAATTGCTGAGTGATCTCTCCCAGGCCCTACCTCAATCCATGAGACTTTGTATTTTCTCTCCCTTGTCCAGCTGAGGAGTGCAGTGATAGAATGTTTTTGGTGGGCACCTGGTGTCCAACCAGGGTCAGCCCACCACACTGCAATACATAAGTAGATTTACAACACTGTGTACAACTATAGCTATTGATAAGTTACAGATGACATTTCTGCCCTGTTCTAATCATCGTCCAAATAATGCAGTGAAACCAAGTTTATTTCGCAATATATCTAGGTAAACCCTTGGGTTGTTTGAGCTAATTAAGTTCTCTGTATTTTCTTTTATCTTTAGTCCTTTGAGGAATAGGAAAGCATTGTATCATTGTTTTTCCATGACTATGTTTTTATTACATGTAGGATATTATGTGTTTTTTCATCATAATTAATTATTATTAATTTAATAGCTTTACAGGCTTTATTTTATTTTTTATCAAGAATACACTCTGACTCCCAAAAAAGACTGTAGAACTTATCTGCCATAAAATTAAAGGCATTTGAAATCAACAAATTTTCAAGTTCATTGAACTGATATAATCAGGCTAAGTTTCATGGAAAATACTTTCACATCATTGAAAAAACCAAAGGTCAGTATTGATTTTAAAAGGTCTTGTGCTGCCTTCTAGATCACGAAACTATGAGATTACACTGTGAACAAATGAATATAAATGTAGACATCTGTGTTACTGTTCAGGGATATAGCCTCACTGGTTTACTAGATGATTAGATATAAGATATAATTGTCTCTAATCTTGTGTAACATTTGAAGTGGAAGATTGTTACTTTTCAGATAAGCCTTTGGCAAAAAGCAGTGATAAAAGTCAAGTCTCCATTTATCTTGTATTAACAGTGGCAAACACTGTCCTTTTTATTTCAAGGAGTTAATTCACAGGAAGTTATTTCTTGGAAATATTATTGTCTTTTTTTCTGGATTTCTCAGTACTAGATCTAAGCTCTTGAAGCTCAATGCTGTGTTAGAGATGAAGAATCAAGTGTATTGCAAAGTCTTACACTTTAGCATCTAAGTGCACCTGCATATAGGTATGTATTTATTTCAGAGTAAGGTTATGGAAAGATGTGGAATATATTACACATCAGATGATGGCTCAGCTTCACCGCTGTTGCCTCCAACAATGAGGACAATGACAGAATGCACTGACATTTATTCACCTCTAGCAGATCTGTTATTTTCATGTATTTGCTTTCCAGGAAATTTTTTCCAAATAAAAAGCATGTAATTTTAAAGGTGTTAATTCCTCAGATATTATGCTCTTCAAGATTTTTTTCTGCCTCATGTATAAAGCGTTCTCCTACACTTTACACTAATGTGTGTGTTTTCCCTGCAGAAAAATCACATAATTTCTAGTTGTTATGGGATCTGTGACAGAACTAATGCCAAAGAAGATCTCAACATGTAGGTGCAATGTAATTCCTCTTCCAGTGTGCTGCAGCTCTGGGCTTGGTAATGGCACATGCTTAGCACAATGGGGAAAAAAGATTCAGTGATATTTTACCAGGATTTTAGGGTTCTGGTAGGGACAGACTACATTGTACCTAAAGACCTTGTGAAATGAAAGTGTAATATTGTGGGAAACAGAATGAGTGACAGATTGTGATAACCAGTATTTACTCACTTAACAAGATTTTATTTGGGGAAAATTGTGTACACATGATCACATGTAGGTTTAATTTTTGCACTTTGAGTGAAGAAATATTACTGGAATTCTATGTAGAATTATTGTGATAGGCATGATTTGTTGCAAGGCATTCTGCAAGGCATTCAACCCCAGTGGGCACCTAGAAAGTTCATGTAACCATGTGAACTAATAATGCATTATTATGTTGCATAGCTCAACTACTGCCATGAAAATCAACAAGACCATGAAAGCTGTGTCTTAAAAAATTTTACGAAACAGGAAAGCATTTTGTTTTCTTCTCATTTTTAAGCTCAGTTATCCATAACCCTGCTCTCACTCTATAAAGAGAAAATGAAGCTCTAAGCTACTTATTCGATTAGAGAGGTAATCGCTTTTAGTGAAAATAGCTGAAATGGATTGTCAGGATTGATGTAACTTTTATAGATATGACGTAGAGAAACAAGCAAAACATAGAAAATGAAAAAAAGTAGAGCATTATTATATTTATGATTGGAAAGCTAGTATGCTTTGAACTTTTTATCTCAATATTTAGCCACCCCACTGAAAAATCATGTTATTATTCTATGTGTCAGTTAATACTGCATAGTAAATATTAACTGAATTGGTGGAGAAAGAATTATACTCAAGGATATTCTATAATATCAATTGATTGTAGTTCCTTTGGAAATAGAGCTGAAAATCATGAAGTTTAGATAGATTTTTGAAGGATGAAACATGACCTCCTGATTAATTTTAACTTTTTAGACAAACTATAGTGTTCCAAGAGTGCTTTTTTCAGAACCTGTGTTTAGGGCAAATGAAACTCTGCAAAAAAAATTGTGCTCATTTTTTTTTCTTGAGGTTCTCAGGGTAGATATTTGACATTATGTAATGAGGTCTGTATACAGTTCAGGTATTAGAATCACTGGACCTTTTCAGACCTAAAAGAAAAAGAAGCCCTGAGAGCCACACTTCTAATCTTAAAAGGAATTCCAGTTAGTAGAGGTAAGAGGAAACTGCAGTTCAGAAAGAAACCGATCCTTCTCTTCTGAAGTGACACAACTGAGCAATCACAGCCAACACTTGAATGAAACTCCTCTAGGCAAAAAGATGAAGCTCTGGACAAAGCACTAATGTTTCTCAATTACACTTCTGCAAAGGCCATCCAGTGGAAATGGATTGCAGAATAATACAGAGTGAACCTGCTAAGTGGAAATATGTCATCCTTCTTTGTATGGGGCAATGCCAGCGTTTAGGTCTAATCGTAACTTACCTAAAAATAAGATAAGTTTTTTATTTTTGTACAATATATTTGTACCCTTGGATGCTAACTTCATGTAGTGAAGGGGAAATTCTTTACTCAAATTGTGTCTATTCATATTCAATAATTCAAAACCTTTTAATATCTCAAACCCAAATGCTTTTCCATTGGATTTAGAAAAAAAGCCATTTTCACACTTCCACTGAGAATGAAGATAGAGTCATCTTCCTCCCAGAAGTGTCTTTTTCAAATTACAGGCACATGAAACAAGAACAGGGACATGATGGGAGACTCGGCCGATTATGTTTACCTGTGCAAATTTAGTGATTAATAATAGATTGGAGTGCTTTGACTTTATTACTTTTGTTCTCTCAAATGAAATTAAACTCACAGCATAAAGAAAGAAGCAATGTCTTAACTTCAGCACACATTGTTTGCAGACATAGTTCATAAAATAACCAGACAGAATAAAATCAAATTTAGATGAAGAACAGATGCATTAATAGAAGCTCTGAATTTTTCTAAATTTTGCTGAAACCTCTGCATAAGCCTAAGAACAAATATAACCCTCCTATTCCTGTGCAGGCTCCTTGGCATAGCAGAAAACCCTCTGAGCTCTGCAGCCTTGCACTTCAGTCCCTAATGAGTGGCAGTGGGATACCTTTGCAAAACCCAGAGCAGCATGAATTTTGAACTAGCTGAGCCAGTGTCTGAGCTTATTTGAGCTCTGAGACTGCTGTGAGAACAACCAGCAAAGCCTGCAGATACCATGGCTACCTGCAGACAGTCAGCAGGTATAATTGGCTACTCTGAACTGTGGAGGCTTATATGTTAGCTCATGTCAGTACATTATAGAATAAGCTTCAGGACTCTAGCTGTATTAATTACAGGGGAAAGAAGAACGCTAGTTGCTTCTAGACACATACAATAGACCCTTTTCCCCCCTTACAGGTGAAGTAGTATATCCTAAAGTGTTAGACCCTTTTCATAGAAATGACATTTAAATGAGGAAGACTATTAAATATGAGCTGAGGAAGCAGGGCCTAAAACAAAACCAACACCCTCTGAAAAATATTTTCCTTGTCGTCTCAGTCCTGTTTTAAAAATAAGAAATATTGAAAATTCTCCTCTTAAGTTTTCCTTTTCAGTTCTTTACACATATTTTTTTCAATTTCAAACCATTGCTCAAACTTTTCTTTCACCCCTCTCTAAAAAAATCAAGCTGGGTTTTTTGGTTTTTTTTGGTTTGTTGGTTGGTTGGTTGGTTTGGAGGTTTTTTTTTGCATGTTTGTTGGGGGTTTTTTGTTCATTTTGGATTTTCTGTTGCAGTGGCTTTTTCTTTTTTTAAGAAATAGAAAAAACTCTTTCTTTCACTGGTATTATGCTTTTATCTGAGCTTTTTATTGTCCTTTCACTTCATCGTTGTAGCTTGTTTCTCTTATTTTTCACAATGTTTATTTGAAGCTGTTCCTCATATTTTTGGGGGGAGATAATTTCCTTCAGATTAAAGAGCAAATATAAAACAAATAGCATACCTCTTAGTATATAATATGCTCTAGCTACATAGAGTTTATTAATAGTAGTAGTTTTAGAGATAGAAGTTGTATTCAGGTGTGAAATTGTGTACTGGTTAGAAGTCTTAATTTGCATTTAAGAACATGTGAAAATTTTCTAGACTGCAAGTAAAAGTGTGTGTATAAATGTAAGTCAAATCCTAAACAGTAATTTGGTAGTATTAAAGCTCTCGGCAACTTCAACATCATCCAGAGTTTTCATATGAAACCATTACTTTTTAAATTGGATTTTAAAAAACGAAAATTAATGTCTTTGCCATTAATTGTTTAGGTTTTCTTTATTCAAAATTTATGACAAGGAGCAGTGAGATAAGTGTGCTTTTATTTTTTGTCATATATCAAATTGATGTCAGTATTCTTGCCTAAATAGTCTATAAATACCCAGCTATCAATTACTAATAACAATATTCATGTTTTGAAAAAAGCTATCTGTATCTACCATTCAAGCAATCACTTAATAGACACTGATCTTCTATTCTAATGCAACCCTGTCTCCATGAAAAAGTAACCTGAGAATTAATTCATATTTATAATGATACAGTATAATATAGTATAGTATAATAAATATAACATAATACAATATAAACATATGAAGTACATTTTTGGCAGTCATAAAATTAAAATTATAATTAAAACTCATAATCAAAAATTAGTCTCAGCGTTCCTCCTTTCTCTTGCCTAGAGGTGTGATCATTGGGAAAAAGTGGTGTGCAATTCTTAATAACAATACATCTGGGAAATCAAAATTTCTATTCTGTAAGAAAATTATTTGATATTACTTTAATTCTACTTGGATAAATTGTAACTCAGAATCTTTCTTCAGAAGTTGATAAATTATTTAAAACCTAAATTCCCATTGTTTGAACATCTCTTTAAGGATAAAAAAATCAACATTCTTACTGAGTACTTTTCTCTCTGATAAGAAGAAAAAAATATAAAAAAGAGAAAATATGCATGGACACCACTTATTCTTCAGAGTATGGCCCTTAAGAGAAATGCACCCTGAGAACTCTTTACATGTGTGTATTTATACAGGCTCCTTTTATATTCTTTTGAAATTGTTGAAGTTTTTCCTCTGAAATCTTACTTTGATTAGCAGTCTTTTGATTTATGGTTCCCTCTGCAATAAAAACTCATGGGAAATTTTAAAAAAAACAGGGTTAACTTCAGAAGGTAAAAAATCCTTTCTACATTTGTCTTATAACCTGGAGCTCAGCTTTACTCCCGTCACAACTCTTCAGAGTGTTGATCTGTTTGCACAAGAAGACACCTGTTTTTAGCAACCTTCTCCCATGGGTTTGTCAGTCTCTCATGCTCAGTGTTTTAGAAGAAAGAGGGTTTCATTTACTATAAAGCTTTTCATAGTATAGGATAATTCAATTTGTATTAAAAATACAGTGAATTCAAACACATTAGAATATTGTATCTCCCAAAGTGACAGTAAGTGTGGTCTCTGGTGTTTTAACACTGGGTCAGGGCAACCCCCGTTACCAACACAGGCTGAGGGATGGACAGATCAAGAGCAGCCCTGCTGAGAAACACTTGGGGGTGCCGGTCAGTGCAGGGCTGGACATGAGCTGGTAATGTGCACTTGGAGCCCAGAGAGCCAAATGTGTCCTGGGCTGTGTCCAAAGCAGCATGGCCAGCAGGGTGAGGGAGGGGATTCTGTCCCTCTGCTCTGCTCTGGTGAGACCCCACCTGCAGTGCTACATCCAGCTCTGGGGCCCCAGCACAGGAAAGACATGGACCTGTTGGAGCTAGTCCAGAGATGGCCACCAAGACGATCTCTTGGTGGAGAGACTGAGAGAATTGGTTTGTTCAGCCTGGAAAAGAAAAGGCTGACATCACAGCCTTCCAGTGCCTGAAGGGAGCATACAAGGAAGAAAGAGAGGGATTTTTTTAGAAGGGCATGTAGTGAGAGAACAAGAGGGAATGGATTTGAACTAAAAGATGGTAGGTTTAGATTAGATATTGGGAAGAGGTTCTTCACTGTGAGGGTGGTGAGGCACTGGAACAGGCTGCCCAGAGAAGTTGTGGCTGCCCCATCCCTGGAGGTATTAGGAGCCAGGCTCGAAGGACATCTGAGCAACCTGGTCTAGTGAAAGGTGTTGCTGCCCATAGAGGGGAGTTAGAAGTAAATGATCTTTAAGGTCTCTTCCAACCTGAACCATTCTTTGATTCTGTGACTCTATGATCAATACATTGGTATAATGTTTTCAGGCATACTATCCACAGATTATCTGTAAAATATAATTTGGCTCACTATTTCTGACGGTTATACTACAACTACCACCAGTAGTATGAGGAAAAAATTACCTAAGTTCTTCATTCTACTATTTCTTCTCAGTTCTGTATTACTGATTCTACATATTTTCTTCCTCTATTACATCAGTTTATTTGATAGCGCAATTTATCTGGAAGTACAGGTGATCTAAGGCAATTCAGATAGATGTGACTGAATGCTCAGCTCACTGCACACAAACAGGGTCAAGAAGGGGTTGTGGCTTTGGCTGCTTTTCCTTCCACAGTTCCTCTACTACATCAGCATGCAAATTCATTTTACCTGCAGGCAATTATTTGGCATTGTTTTATAGCATCTGTTTATCTATAAGCATGGGCAGTGTATACCAAATTGTACAGCAAAACAACCTGCCAAGTTCAATCAATTTGCACTGGATAGGGCTTCCCTGTTTCTGTTATGGTTCTTCTACAGGCTGTGTGTCCATAGATGTTGTGTGGCACAGGAACCATGTTGGTAGGACAGCTCTTGTGGAGTATTCCCAGCCCATTCTCCCACATTATGTTTTGTACACATAAAATGCCTAGGCAGTAAGAATGACTGTCAGCAAACATTTCTTCTTAGGTATTCTTTTCTTTCTATTTAGTTTTTACTTGTTGTCACTTTTTTTACTGAGTACTTTTCTAACACACTTTTCTACTAGCATGGTTTTTCCCTGAAAATAACAGTGCCTTTGACCTCTGCATTAGTGTCATGGGGATTAAATAAAATCACTGAAATGTTTAACTCTGTAAATTCTTGCTTAAGTGCTCTGGAGTGTGAACATTTTATTAACTAAACCCTTGAGCATATTATTATATTTACTTCCTTCACACACTGTTACTCCCCACTGATGAAAGAGTAATTTTGTATACATTTAATATAAAATAAAAGACTGTTGCCACGAGGAATTCATCATTGAAATGCAACAGACTATGGAAAAAGGCAAGAGATTTTTGTGGTTTTAGTCAGTGGCTTCACTGCAGTTAAAGTTCTGCAGTGGGAAGATAAACTTATCTACAAGATACCTTGTGATAACACACATCTGTTTTAAATTTCGGATGGTTCTATCTTACTTCCATTCTTAGAAGTGTGAATATTAATGATAGCAGAAGGACAGAGGAAAGCTCAAAATACTAAGCAAAACAGAACCAGTATTTCAAACTACAAAATTATTCTTTTAAGGTGTCCTTAAAGAGGGCCAACACTAAGGCAATATGCAGACTAATCTCTTAAAATTATCTATAGTAGGAAATTTTCTGTCTGTATTCTAATCCAAGAAGAACCAAAACCACCAAAAGTAAAGTGGCTTTAATTTTCTTAAGGAAAATTTCTGACTATTTATGTTCATGAGGAAGTGTCTTAAATGAAATTTACTTTGAAAATTGGAACAGAATTAGACTTGATTTTAATAGATTTTAGCCCATATATTTCATTAAAATTTGTATGTTTATTACTAACTTAACTTACCTATCCACTTCCACTCTTCCTTATCTTCATATTTGGTAAAGAAATTGGCTCTCCCTGCAGTTTATATTCTCCCTGGCTCTCAAATTGAAAAGGAAAGTGAAAATTGAAAGTATGGCTGCAGTACAACTCAATAGAGAAGGATGCCATTACAATATACAAGTGTCTAGTGTCATTTGAGAGATCTCTTTTCTTTTTTTTTTAATCTAATTTTTAGGATTTCTGCTAATGTTTAATATCCTTTTTGTGGTGTTTGGGGTTTTTTTTCAGCTGCAAATGCGGCACTCTAAGTTTGTTGTGCAGATACGTGTAGTGTCTTTTATTTTATAGAAAAAGAAGTCCAGAAAGTCTCAACATATGAATCCACACCGGATTTTCTATTGAGTTGATCAACTAACTCTTTTCTTTAGCCAATGCATTTTGGGTTTTCAGCTCCAAGCTTTAGAATTTCCATTTGAACCCCATCAACCAATGACTAGTCAGTACAAGGTTTTTCAGTGTGACTAGGTCTTCCATAAAATTTACAACCGCCCCATCTAAAATATTCAGAACTTTCTAAAATAAGTTATAAAGTCTTTTAGCTTAGTTCTGTGACAGTTTTGACTACCTCATTAAGTAATATCTGGAATACAGTCAGTGCTATCATATGGTTTCTAATTGATAGCTAAGAATGCCAAGACTTTCATTATAGCACAGTATCATCAGTATTTAGCTCTCTAACACTTTTGTTGTTGTTAACAGATACAAATCTGACCATATCTAAATGATCCCTTTGACTTTGTGGTGAAATCTCCAGAACTGTAACAGTTTATATTTTCTTATTTTCCTAAACTAGTTTTGATCCAAATGGGTTCTGCTGTAGTCCTTTTCTCATATCAGAAATAGTGTCAATAATTCTAGTATACATGACTAGCCCATCCTTCTTCTTCCTTTGCTATTTTTTTCAGCAGCTCATAGTTTTGCTACACTACCCTGATTCTGTTACCTCTGACAATTCTACATTTTCTTGCCTTTGCTACTTGGTTTTAGTGTGCATAGTTATTCCTAAGTGAACTCTCCAAGTGGTAGAGCACTCACTCAGCATGTGAGTGATGCCATGAAGATTTTTTGCCTTTTCTTTTATACCCCTGTTATACCTTTTTTACAACTTCTGTATTCTTAGTGCTTTTTGCCTACATTCTTGGACTTGTTTGTTCAGCTAGGAGACTAAACATTTTAGAAGCTTTGTAGTTAAAGGTCAGTGTGCCCCAGACCCCAAGGTCTTCTCCAGAACACATTCTGTAAACCGAGATAGAACCATCCAGAGGAAGGCTCCTTGGGGAAGGGGGCTCATTCAAGCCTCTCATTGGGGAATCTTTGATAGATATGCTAATAAATAAAACCTATAATACTATACCTGATCTTTTGGGGTGTGCATTGCGGTGTGCATTTCAGTGCATTTGACCAAGATGTGTGCACCTAAGGATCCTTAAAATAAATACCAAGGTAAAATCCCTTTTCCTCTTCTAACCATGCTTGATTCTTGATTTTAAGACCAGGAAAAGGCATCATGAGAGACAGTGGGATTGATACCTGCATTCTCCAATGTTATATGTGACCCTGAGATTAGCCCAGTTGGTTAGTGTGGTGCTAAAAATGCCAAGGTCATGGGTTTGGTCCCTGTATGGGCCATTCACACAAAAGTTGGACTTGATGATCATTGTGATTCCCTTCCAATGAAGGTGATTATATGATTTTTTTCCATTAAACTAGAAGCATTTTGTTAATTAAATTCATCATTTCTCTAACTTTTTTCACAAATCTGTGTTGGGGTTTTTTTTTTATTGTGCTCATCACTGTCTAGATGCTCTGATTCTTTTCTCTCTCTCTTTTTTTTTTTTTTAATAAGTAAAAGCATTTGCTCCTCTCACCAAACATTTTATGCTGATACAAAAAGATTTTATTCTGTACATAGCATAGATTTTCTGTAGGGTACAAAGATAAAGCAAAATACAAACCCAAAGTACTAGAAATTACATCATTCAAAACATACGGAAGGTCAAAAATAGATTCTCTTACTACAGAGGAGTTAAATGTCTTGTTCTCAAAATAAAAAAAAGTCTCAAAAAGACTGCTCTGCTTATATCTTTCTGGTCTCTAGATGTCTGCTTTCAGGTACCTTTTACTTAATTATGTGCTTGAGTAAGTCACAGAACACTTTAAATAAAACGAAATGTGCCATTATTATTAAAATAAAGTAATCTGCAGGAAGAAAGTACTGAAAGTCAGGCTTCTTTAACCTTTTTATTCTAAACATTAAACTAGCTTAAATTATTCTAAAATTTCTATCCAAAATGTCTGAATATATGTAAGTTGAACAGGACTGTGCTCTGAATATGAAACAGAGGTCATTTGAGAACATTACACTATCATTTGCTTTCCTGTGACATTTCAAAAAGAATTTATTTATTGTACAGGAACCTCCTCTTTTCAAGGACTTTATTTTTTATTTTTTACATTTTCTTGGTGCTTTTTAACTTGGTTTCATTTCACATATTCTTTTTATTCTATTCAGATTGCTACAGAAATATTTCTCTGTTAAAGGTATGAAATATTTTTATTCATATTAACAGCAAGTATTGTATTCAATTTTTCTGTCCAATGTTCTTCTGGATACAAAATATGACAGAAGAAATAAGAAATTATCTCAGTTCTGCTGCTACTACTGTTTGGTCTGAGAAGTGCAGAGGAAGCCTATCAAAAAAAGAGTTTGGAATGCATATTTTGGGATGAAAAATCAGATTAGGAGGCTAGAGGGAAGACATAGGATTGGCATAAAAAGGAGACAAGCACTGAAATTCAGCTGTTCACACCAGGACTGCAAAGCAAATATGGAATTTACTGTGAAGCAAATGTTTGGAGGGGTTAAACACCTTATGCTAGGTTAAAGCCCAAAGCTGTAGCAGAATTAGGCTAGGAATAATGTGGTTGTGACTATGGAGGGAACAGCAAAAGAAGTATTGTTTTGGAGACTGATCTGTACATATTCCTAAAGATTCTGGAATATACTAGGGAGTCTGGATGTCTAACTTTTCCCCACTTTTCTGGATATCCATGAAACTAATTGATAAGCCTGTTTCAAGAATGACATAAGCAGAATAAATCTGTTTAGTATCATGCTAATTATACAAAAAACCCAGCAGCTTCTCACTCCTGGATTCCAAAGTTAGAGATAGAGGGGTTTGAAGTACAGAATTAAAAGACAGCAGAAATTGCTCTGAATCTAGGCTAGAAAAATACGTAGTTTTTGGCCTTGATCCTGAGGTACTCTGCATAAAATTTCTGCTTTAAGGAACAATATCAAGTGCTTTCTTCTCAGCACAAAGACGAAATACTTTAAAATAATACCTATATGGTAGGTAATGTTCTGCTTTCCACCCTGGTTTAAGGCACATAACAGTGGTACATTATTTCCATTAAACTGAAGAACAGAAGAAATGTCATCATTTCCTTGTACTACTTATTTTCCTTCATCTTTTCATGCACCAAATTATATCTGACAGATATCTTCACTGAATGAATAGAATAATTAATATTTTCGGAGCAAGGGGTTTATTCATCAGCTCTATTATAAGACCAAAGAAAGACTAAAATTTTTTCAAGCTAATATATTATTTCAGGTTACTATTGAAGCCATAAATATTTTAGTTCTGTGTAAATCTATGTAAAATTATGTTTCAATTTAGTAATCTTGCAAAAACAGATTTTGGGTTAAAGTAGTGGTTTATAGAGAGCAAGTGAATTCTTCCACACTTAGTCCACAAAAGATTTTCAGGCAGCTCACAAAGAGGTTGACACAATGTCCTTTCCAAAGGAGATGTGAAAAGGAATTTAGTGAAGAGTGAAGAGTCAACTAAATATCAGAAGAGACTTATTAAATTAAAGGGGACTAGGATTCCACAGAGCACATCTCTATCATGTGCAAGAGATTGTCACCTTTCACATAACAAAAGGAACCAACCTCCGCAGACAAAGAAAATAGGGAAATAGGGACTCCAGGTTGCTGGCTGCTCCTCAACAATTGAATAGGAAGGACAAGAAGACCAGAGCCACAATAAAACAATCAGAGGGCCTGTAACATGAAACCTGTGGCATCTTTCCTGCACAAATCACAAAGAAAAGTTGGAACAGAGAATAACAGCCACTAGTTGTAACATACTGTGAAGTAGTTCCAATGTCTATTCTTTAGATGACTTAATCCAGAAAGTCTGGTTACTGTCAGAGAAAACTCTTAACTCTAATCAAGAGTAGAATAGAAAAGGATGAATGCTCACAGATCTCATAGGTCTCACAAGGTGTTGTTATTTCTTCAGTACACATCAGATGCAAAATCTGCTTTTTAACACAGAACAGATGGAAAAGTATCTTACTGTTTTCCTTGGTACCATGAAAAGAAAACACAAGTACACTAACCTTCCTGCATAATACATTTAGCATTTGATTCCAGCATGATCTCAGAAGTTAATTTTAGGATAATAACGTTATTATGTACCAGATATCTTGGGCTTCTGAGTATTCTTGAATTAGAAATGCTACTTGGCTAGTAAATTATTCTCAAAGGAATTATTCTGCAATTTTTTTTACAAGTGAGCAAGCCATGCCTTTGGCCTTCCAGTATTAGCATGAATGGAAATCAGATCAATTGAGTTACTCCTGTGAAAAATAGTCTTATTTCACATTGACATACTCAATTAGAAATCAGAGTAATTCAGACAGGTGTATGGACTCTGACTGCTAAACATGAATAAATCACTTGTATCTGAGTTTGGCGAGTAGCCAAACTGCCCTGCAAGGAGAACAGGTCCTGAGCTGAGGAGGACCCCAGAGCAGACCATGCTCTCATGAACTGATGCAGTCTCGTGGAGTCTGACAACTGCGGGCACCTCTAGGAGTTAGCAAAGGTGTACCTCAACAGCACTAGGAAAGGCAAAGGAACAAACCAGGCCCAAAGGCCATTTCGCCCAAGGAGGAGGGTACAAGCAGAAGTAAAAGGAGACAGAACTTCTGTCCAGATGGAGTCCAGGTCTATTCAGGAAAAAAGACTGCAGAAAAGCACAACTACTACATAAACCTAGCCAGGACTGAAACATCCTAGCTTAGCTTAAATGGAGCTCTGGGCCCATGAAAGGAATGGGAAAGCCCCCAGGTGAGGCTGGTCAGGGACATTAAGGACCCTGACACACAGATGCTTTGGTTCACCATCAGATCAAAATTGTAAGGTCCAGGGTAAATAATTACCCCTGTCGTTTTTTAGGAATGTCTCAACCCTTAAGCCCTTTTGAGAAACTATGAAAAATATTCCATTTCCCAGTTCTTTAAGAATTGAGTGTATTTCTTGAGAGGTTGCTCAGGAAATAAAGAACCAAAATTTGAGTGAACAAGACCAAATTTGTGAAACATGTCTAGTCAATTAATACCCAAGTCAAGATTATGATATTGCTTAACCACTGATGTTGTATCGTGATTAAAAATGTAGAGAGAAAATGTATGAAGAAGCAGTAAGGTGTCAGAAGGAAACTGTATACCTACATCTACAATCCAGAAGATCAGAGTTCAGATATTTTCAATCAACCCTGAGATCTTTATATTTATGTTTCAATTTGCCTAATGAAGTGTGTTATAGCTTTCTTGAGTGGGAGAAGAACAAGTCCTATTTGTATAGCACCTTCTTTATAGCAGCAATTTGAGTACAATACCCGTAATTGCCACGATAAAATGAACCAGAGCAGTCAAATCCTTTTACTTCAAGCTGGAAACACAGTTCGTTTCAGGGATTTGTTAGCTATATCTACAAGCAATTTTAGTAAAAACCTAAGTATCCTTGCCCAAGGCAAAATGTTGATCAGATTACCTACTGAAACTTCTTTCTAGGGAATACTTGTTATGCTCCATGATACATTTCTCTTGGTGCTTGTTCAAACAGATTTCGGGCACTAATGGTGCCTTCTCAAAATTGTATGTAAAGAGCAAAAAGATGATGATGCAAGGTAGAGTTGTAGCTGACTCATGGTTTTGTGATCTCACATGTAAGTAAGTTATTTGACAAACCTGGATAGTCTGAGAATTCTGCTGGATATACTGACAAGCAAGTATTAAAGCAAGGAAGTGAGAAGAATGGGGAGAGAACAGGTCCTTTCTTCAGTTTTTCCATCATGTTCCATCACTCTCACTCTAACAATCTGATGCTTCTTGTAGAATGCATTTGAATTAATTTAAATAAGTTATAAAAGCACTCTGTGAAGTCTGGGAGAGGAAATTAACTGCCATTAGCTTTCTTGAAAACATAAACTGGAGTTGTTGGAAGGACTGTAATTGCAAGCCACCTCTCTAGACTTTCTGAAGAGACTAGACTTATGAAAGTTTTGGAGCTAGCTCAAGTATAAGACAGAGAAAACAGCGCAGAATTTTTATCTTTGTGACCGTGTTCAAAGTTTTATTCAAGGGTATATATATATATATATATATATATATTCATATATTCAGGTATATTTACTGTGAAACCAATGTTTACATTATGTGTGGAAGTGAGTAGATTATAATTTGGATATTTCCTCAACTGTAGTTAATCACACCAGAACCCATTGTGTGACTAACACTCCTTAAAATGACTTCTTTCTGGATTTGGTATGTTCCACGCATGCATTTGGATCAACAAATGCTTGGAAACATTGGTAAGAGAAGAACCAGGGATGATAACTAGTGTAAGAATGTAGTCTGTTGGCCTCTACACTGCTGAGTTACACCACAATATCTAGGAAGATTTAAGAGATGGGGTGCAGATTATAAACTTATTTGTTGAAAAAATTTGGTGTCATGCAGATTTAGCACTGTATTGAATTGACACAAATGGAATGGTAGCTTTGAAAAATATTGGTACAAAATTCTGAAGCTAGGTTCTTGGGACAGATTGTCTAAATTCCTACCTAGATCTGGCATAGCTATGAGTGCAAAATTTACTAGGGAAAAGCCCAAAGAGGTTTACCTGAAGATCCAAGATTGTTCTGAACAATTTACATAATCTCTGAGGAAACCCCATTGTGTCAGCTCCTATGATCAGAACTTGCCTTTACATCTTAGTCTGGAGAAGGTTCATTGGTAGGATGAATGGCTGTTTTTATTTTGTCCAGGCACCTGTGAGATGGTCTTCATACCAGGCTGGGAAGAAAAGGGCATGATGAATTAATAATGTATTTTTCATTTAAGAAAAATTTATTTGTAGTCTCAATTTATCTTATTTGGCTTATGTTTATATTTGTCCTTTCCAACACATTCAATTGTTGTTTAAAGGATGCCTAGTTCTGACTATTGTTATATACATAAACATTCTTTCCTGCATAGAATCCAGATAAATTATATACTTCAACTGTACGCTGTACAAATTGGTTGCAAAAACTAATTATTCATAATGTGAAACATTATTTTCTTTGCTATTCCAAAATATGGAATGACATTTATTCTTGTGAAGTGAAAGGGAATAAGTGAATGTTTCAACCCTATACAAAACATAATGCAGAGTTAGACACCTTAAAAGGAAATGCTATAAATAATATTTTCACAATCTAAATCTCTGAAGAAAACTATTAAATGTCACCAATAACTCAGCTGAGATTCATTGTTTCTTTTAGTTGGTGCATTCATAACTGAATTTTTTAAAGTTAAATTTAGAGAAATTATCAACATTTTTATTTTGGCTTTAATTAATTGAACTAAATAGAGGAAAGCATTCTCAATATGGTTTTAAAAATAAAATAACCAATTAAAATATTGAATTATTATTAATAATGATAATATCATCATCATCATCAAAAAACATCGCCCCAAAAAGAAAATCCCAACACCAAACTATCAAAAAATCTCAAACATCCCTGGCTTGGACATCAACAAATTTTGAAATACCTGGTGAAAATTGCTACATTAAATGTGTTGCTTGATTTATCGGGGTCCAATGTTCTTGTGAAAAGGTTCTAATTAGGCAATAGAGTCTAAAGAATATATGTACAAGACTTAAGAGATGCTGAACAAATTACTTCACATCTTGTGTTTCAATTACTTTCACTGAAAAAGAGAGATTGTGAAGATTATCATCTCGTTTGCAAGCAGTGTGAGATCTGCAAGTAAAGAACAATACACAAATGCAAGGTGTTACTGTCAACATCAATGGCAATTAGATTTGATCTCACGAAATGTAAATTAGGAGCAGCTCTTCTGATTTTAATGGAATTATACTAGTTTGTAGTTATCTGCTTTTAGAAAAGACTCATTCAGAATCTGTGGAGATTGAAGTGCACAGAGAAATAGGTTCATTATTAAATATAGATAAACAAATGCTTCACAGATTAACTGAAATACTCGTGATAAAGTGTCTTGCTAACACCTCTCAGTCTGTCTTCCTGTGTAAAGTGCTAGATCTAGAAGCACAAGGGAAAAGATTGAAGATATGTGATCTGGTATGTACACGTTATTTTGATTTCTAGTAAAATTAAGAGAACATAAGAATCACAAGAGGAAGTCGCAATGGAAAGAAACAGGAATTAAAAAGACCACGAAGACTGGAATGTTTTTCTAGATCTTCCTGTAGCTCAGATTTGAGCTTCATTGATTTATATAATGTGTAAAGTAAAGCTGGTTTTACTACACTCTACCATGTTTTCTTTTAAAAAAAGTATGACTATAAAATTAAAATCCTATAAAACTTAAACTGCTATCAGCATTATTCTGGAAATAGTGGTGCAGATTTACTTTCTGGAATTTCAAAGTATTGAATAGCTTCCTCTTTTGTTGTTTTAAAGATGCATTTAAATTAGTTCAACTAGAAAAATTCACATGTAGTTGTCTTATAACATGAGCCAGAAATAAGATATTACTGCTGTTCCTATAAAGTCTTTCTTTAGATCTGAGAGCATCATAGACAGATGGTCAGGAAGCTATCTAGTATATGGCTCACTTACAAAAGTAGTTTTTTATTCACGGGTAAAAAGTTTTGTTGTTCATTCTAGGTTTTCTAACAGACTTTGAGTAAATTTTGAGTAATTTTTTTAACTCGATAAACTCACTTGGAGAAAGCCATGGTTCAGCTGACATTAGGTCTGTACTTTTTAACTAAGAGCCTTTAATATGACATCAAGGAGAAAACAGTATTTTCATAGAAATTTGTGCCAACCTTTCAAAGAGACCTTGCTTGGTGCTGCTGGTGCTCACAAGTGATAGTGATTATGTCACGTCTTTAAACAGATTACTTGAAAATTTCCAACTATAGAAAGCACTACATTTGGCAACACAGATGAATAATTTTGAATCTCAGAAAGGTGACCGTACTGACATCAGTCCAGTGATTAGCACATACCATGATTTTAAACACACACACACCCTAAACACCCAAAGAACTATGATCCCACAGACAAAAATTGTTTTTACAAGAGCTACATGAAAACTCAGGAACATGCTCAAAATTTCCATCAAGAATATTTCCATTGCAAATAATTTAGAGCACAATTTTCATTAATGCAATCAATAGCCATTTTACCCCAGAGTTCTGTAAACAGGAATTCAGATCTATCTAATTGAAATGGATTGTTACCTATGACATACAATGGTATGGGTATTGGGCCATAGACCTTCATTACAAGACTTTTAGGCTGAGGTTTTGCAGAGTAAATTACTTAATACTTTCCCCTTTCAATATCTAAGCTTTTCCTTTGGAATGACCATGAAGACTTTCAAGATGTAGAATGGTTTTTTTTGTTATCCATTGGGTAAGGAAAAATAATTTTCCTTTTCTCAAGAGTTGTTTTTGGCTTCTTTTTTTTTTAAAGAAAGGTGCCAAAGTAGTTTTAGAAGCTAATAAGCTAACTATGTAGGGCTAAAGTGAGCCAGTATAATTATAGCTTTACTGATGATTAAGTCAAACTGCTTTGAAGAAAATCCCTGTGTGCAGTTTTCCTCTTTGCTAATATAAATAAATGAACTCTTCAAATTCTATTTAGATGTAAATACTAGCAATAAGACAATAGAAAACACTAGCAAAATGTTCTAATAATTCTTAGTAAGAATTAAACGCATTCATTAAGAGACTATCCCCCTCATACCTTTTCATATCTATGCTTCACCAGACAGACAAAAACATCCTCTTTTGGTTTTTACTTGTTGGTTTATACACAGATATTTTTGGGAAAATATACTTCAGTGTGTGGCCTAACAGTCCACATAGCTCTGTGAGCAGAGGTTGTGACTCTAATAAACATGCTAAGTAGGGCCACTTTAAAGATATCCCCTAAGCTGTAATTGGCCAGGGTGATTACAGAGCCATTTCAGGTCAGACTGCTGTGGTTCCCAGGATTATCAGGTCTCTTGTAGTTGCTGGTATATAATCTTGATTCACATTAGATCTACTTTCCTTTTTTGAAATATTTAAACCTGTTGCAGATTAAGTCACTAAACCCAGTTCATTTGGATAACAATTGCAGGTATATTTTGGTCTCTAAACACTCTATATTTCAATACTGGTTGCTTTATCATTTCACAGAGCCTTTATGCCAGATTCTCATCTTTATGGATTCAGAAGGTTTTTTCATTCCTTGGAAACCAGTGACAGTTTAATCTCACTAATCTTGGTCTTCTTGTTTTAGTCTCCTCGCATAAGCTAAACTTCATTCAGTGAAAAACCCCAAACAATAGAAACATATTTCCAGTCCAGCTCCCTCTGATCAAAGCAAGGTCACATGGGTCTAACTGCTCAGGCCCACATCCTGTTGAATTTTTGGTATCTCCAGTGGTGGAGACTTCACAATGTCTTTGTGTAACCTCTTCCTGTCTCTAACCACCCTTCCAGTAGAAACTCTTTTCTCACATTTAAATCTAGTTTCTTGTGTTTCGGTTTGTGCCCTTTCTCTCGTCCTCTCACTGGGCATCGTTGAGAAGAGTTTATTCCTTCTGCCTTGGACCATCAGACATTTTTATGTGTTGTTCAGATGTCCCTGACCCTGCTTGTCTCCAGGCTGAAAAATTGCAGCTCTCAACACTTCCTTGTATGCCAGGTGATCCAGTCCCTTTATCATCTTTGCGACTCTTTGTTGAATTTTCTCCAGTATTCATCCATCTGTCTAGTACTGGGGAGGCCAAAACAGGACCCAGCACTCCAGATGTGTCTCACCAGGGTTGAGCAGGAGGGATCACCTCCCTCAACCTGCTGACTGTGCCCTTCGCAGCATAGCCACAAGTGATGTTAGTTTACATTGTCACAAGAGGCAGGTCGCTGGCTCATGTTCAACTTCCTGTCCACTAGAACAGTGAAGCAACTCTGTTTCAGTGGGTCCCCAGCATGTACTGGCATATGGGATTATTCATCCCTAGGAAGAATACTTTGCATTTTGTGCTGAAAAAGTTGATGCTCCTTTTGGTCTATTTCTGCAGTTTGTTGATGTCTTTCTGAATGGTAGCTCCACCATACGGTCTCTGAAGCAGTCCTCTAAGTTTCATATTGTCTGCAGACTAAGAGTGCTCATCTGTCACATTGCCCAGGTCATTCCTGACTGTCTTAAGCAGTACTGGACCCCTTATCAGCCTCTCAGAGCACCACTACTGTCTGTCCACCAGCTGGACTTCATGCCACCAATTACTACAATTAAGGCAGTTTTCAGTCTACTTAGTTGCCCAATTTGTGGTCCATTTTTAATCATTTTTTTCTATGAAGATGTTACAGGAGATAGTGCTGAAAACCTTACTAAAGACAGAATAAATATTATTCACTGCTCTTCCTTCATCCCCAAAACCAGCCATTTCTTTAGAGAATGTCATCAAATTTGTCAGGTTTTAGTTCTGCTTCAGAAATCCATGTTGGCTATTGCCTATTAACTCCTTGACCTTAATAAATTTCCTGGTCAAAATGGTTTTTAAGATTATTTGCTCCATCACCTTCCCAGAGACTGAAGGCTGACCAGACTGGAGTGCCCTGAGTAGCCTAAGTAACAGCTACTAAAAAAAGCCACTTAAGTAAGGCATGAAAACCACATTTTTTGGGGTTTGTCCAGAAGTAATTCATCACATCACATTATATCACATCAAATCAGTTGTTCGGCTGAACTAGACTTGAAGATGCTACGGAAATGAAATACGATAACAGATTTAACAGCATTAAACTAGGCTGCTTAAAACCAAATACTACTCATATTTTATCATTTAAACCTGAATCATTTGCATAGTTGGAACGTGTTCAATATCAAGCATCCCTATTGCATCTCTGTTGAGCTAAAGTCTTCCATAATTAAATGCTGAAATACTTATACTTGGATGATACAAATCAATGAAGTGCTGGTATCTAGTTTGAAAAAATTATGTTGTTATACAAGATGCTAACATATTTGGGTTTTATTATAATAATTACAATACTGGTTTTGTATTTGGTCTATGTTTTTGAATTTGCTAAAGCTTTCCTAGGTATTTAGCTAAAGACTTTTGTCTTGTATAATCCTAGTAAGAAGAATGAAATGTTGTTTAAGATGAATAGCAGAACCTATATTTTACAAGAAACATAAAGGATTTCTCTGTTGTGCTTTTTTGATAGCAAATTCCTACTTGGTCTGGTAATTATCATGAATGGAAAAACAATAGAAAATGAAAGAAAAGCAAACAAACAAAGCCCTCCAGAAGACAATGGTTATCAACACTCAGGAAACCTTATATTATTGAGGTCAAATTCCCCACAATTTTGGTTGAATTTTAGATCAAGCAATATGAATTTTCTCCACACTAAGTGAATCTTTTTATATGTCATGAAATGCACACCTTCTTTGACATAACTGACTCTACTTGAGTATATGAATACCCTAGAGTCATGCAGTTCTTCATCCTAATGGCACATACTAAAAACCAAAAAAAAAATATAGGCAGCAATAACAACACCATCCCTAATGGTGCCTTATTGCTAGGAAGATCTGAGTTCAACAACTGCCTTCCAAATCTACTTACTGTCATTATTTATGTTCTCTATCACTTCCAACTAACTTAGTGCAGACCTTCTACATTCAGGATATAATATCTGCTAAGAAGATATAAGACGAAGACCATTCTTACTCTTAGGTCTCTACTGTACTTTGGTTTGGTTACAATAAATAAATAAAATAAATGCGGATTCAACACAAATGTTGAATTCAATGAGGACATCACTTTCACAATTTTCTTTTTTCTATACTAGGTCTTTGTGAAGTGGAACCAAAATACTCAGTCTTAAACTTTGAAATCAGTCTGAATAACAAGTGAAACTTTATAATCAACTTGTTTTTCTTTTGATTAAGACTCAAATGTAGTCTTGATAAAAGCCTGTAACATACATCTGAAAAAAAAAAAAAAATGATTTTAGATAACTGTATGACAAGATTATATGACCTCTTCAGTGCCTGTGATATGTAAGCAATGCATGAGATATGTACACACATATTCAAGAAGAAAGAGAGAAAGGGAAGGGAAGGGAAGGGAAGGGAAGGGAAGGGAAGGGAAGGGAAGGGAAGGGAAGGGAAGGGAAGGGAAGGGAAGGGAAGGGAAGGGAAGGGAAGGGAAGGGAAGGGGGAAGGGGGAAGGGGGAAGGGGGAAGGGGGAAGGGGGAAGGGGGAAGGGGAAAGGGGAAAGGGGAAAGGGGAAAGGGAAGGTAGAAAGCTTCTACTCGACAGTAAGCTGTGCCTAAAAGTCAAGTTTAATATTTCTGTGTAGGTAGAGCTGGTAAGATTCACAGCAAATTACCTTTTATGAAGTGAAAAAAAATTAATTATAACCAGTTTATATTCTCTAATTCCTAGCTGCATTTGTTGGGAGGTATTCAGATGTTTGACTCTGTGGCAGTGTTGAGTAAATGATCTGAAAGGCATATAATAGAACACTTTCATATCCAATACCTAAAGGGTGGCTATCAGAGAGCATAGTGGTAGGATACCTTTCTCAATTCAGTATGCCTTTCTCCAGCTCTTTTTTCCCATAACAATATCTTTGAAGAAGGACAAGTTTTATTCTGAATAAGAGGGTTTTAAGGATTCCCCTTTCCCCCCATCGGCTTGAGCTACAACTCTTTATAACGTCCCGCTTCTTCTGGCTAATAACTCTGTTCACATCATGAGACGACAGACCTCATCACAGCCTGATGATTTTATTGGACAAGCCAAGTTTCTCCTATCTCATATAACACTGATGCTTTCTCTTCACCAACTCCTCTGTTATTACAGGAGCAAATTTGTAGACTGGGATGTTGAATACAGGATGTTCTCTGTTGAATACCCCTCAATTATTAGGACTATTACTGCTGTGTTAGATTCAGAGTTAAAACTGAAATTGAAAAGACCACATATTCACAGAATATTCTGAGTTGGAAGGGACCCACAAGGATTATCCCATTTAATTCTTAACTGAATGTCCCATGCGTGTATTGAATCCACAATCTTGGTGTTAGCACCATGCTCTAACCACCTGAGATAATCTCAGGGTCTGGGAAGACAAAGTATTTTATATATATCTACAGACAGTCTACCTGAAGTGACACAGCAAACTTTCACATACAAATCAGCCTTTCTTTCATGGAGTTTGAGTTTTCTTTCCTTAATTTAGAAACTGATACAAAGATTTATAGTGCTTGATCCTCACTTACAAGACTTCCTATACAGTTTACTGACAACATATATATCCTTAAACCTCCATAAAACTCAGGCTAAAGAGCTGAAAAAAATACAGAAATTTAAGTAAGAATCAGATGTGGCATGTTTTAGCTTTTGCAAACTCTGAAATACTCCTTTTTTTTTTTTCCAATAAATGGTACTATTTTTCTCTGTTTCTATTCATATTATTTAAGATCAATGTGGCTTTTATGTCTTTTTCCACTAAAAATAAGGTATATTCCACTACAAATAAGGTGACCAGTAAGTAAAGCTAGTAAGATTTTGCATCAAAATATTGAAAAGATGGAAGTGGTTTGGCTTAGTAGAGTAGAGAATGATATAGGTTCAAGTGGCTTTCAACTTTTTAGAGCTACAGCTTAGTTCTATATTTTTAATAGTGACAGCACGTTCATTTCATTGAATGATGACATCTTTTCGAAAAAGTGATAGGAAGAGTCATGGAACATTTGAGTAAGCACTGCTGATTTGTGGTTGCAGCTCTCAATGCCTGCAGTGTAACTGCCAAGCAGAATTACTGTATCTGCTGTTTATTACACTCAAATGATTGACCTATGTGAATCCTCCTTACCTTGAGCACAACAAAATGCTGACTTAGTTCTATCTTTAAGTAAGTAAAACAGTGACTTTGGAGCCAGCTCAACACTGTTAGTCAAACTTGCATCAAATACATTCCCTGCTTCCATTAGGACCGTCACTTGAAAGTAACTGACTGGAACATACAATAATTGTCTTTTCTTGCTTTCTCTGCAAATTGTCCAATCACCTTTTTTTTTTTCCTCTACAACAGAACGATGACGGGGTAAATTTGCACACACGGACTCCAAAGCTATTTAAAAACACTGACCAAAATACATTTTTTGTCACAGGAACATTAATAAATAACAATGGAGATCTCACTATTCATTTAAATGGATTTAGAAATGACATTACTAATTAGAGTGTCTTTTTTGTTTATCCGCAAAGGCATCAATGTTTTAACTTCATGTAACTTACAAGAAGTTCTAATGGCAAAGAAAGAGCTGGACAGAAGAAAACAAGAAAAAGAAACAAGGGAAATAAATATTTTAAAAATATCTGAATATCCTTGTATCACTGAGATCCATGCTAGTAAATTTCAGAAGATCTGTTAAACTTTGCTGAATCTGTTTCCATTTGCATACAATATATAGTGAGTGCCTATGGTACATACACTACATTACGAATTTAGAATACACTACGTTGTAGTATAAAAAGCTGTATTTACCCAGGAAAAGTCAGCAAATTGTAAGCAATGTAAGATTTGGAAACTGCACTTCTAAATGGGAAAGCTGTTCTAACTTACCCTGAATTATTAGTAAAAAAAGGACATTCAGAATAAGTTTCCTAAGAACTAACAGATTTGTGAGGCCACTGATGGATGTAAGATACATGGACATAGGAATACTGACTTTCTTTCAGAAAGGTGAAGCAGGAAGTTGATGAGGTGATCTCCTATGTTCCCATCCTTCCAGAATAATTTGGTGATTCTATGGCTCATGGGAGACACAAAGAGACATGAGCCTGACATTTTGCAGAGTTTTATTGTGAGAAATTAAAACAAATTGGATGGAAACACTTAGGAATTAAGTCATTGAAAGTGAAAGAAGAAAATTGGCAAGAGCCAATCACAGCATTTTGATGTCCAGACCATTTTAGTGATCATGTCTTACTTTTCGCGCTGCATTGCTAATAATGACCTAATTAGTATGATCTCAGAAACTTTTCTTATCATTAAATTGATTATCTATAAATTTTACTGAATACTTTGAAAAAAAAAAAAATCCGAGAGCTTCATATAGTCATCTAAGATATCAGATAATAGTATCCTGAAAAGGTAGGCTTCTCCTTACTTACACAAGGTGACTGATACTGTTATGACTATCAAATCACAAATGAAAAGACAGTATTTGGCCATCCTTTGTTCTAGTCTTTGCAGAGAACTCAATTTCTTCATCAATACTCTGTAGGTTCCTACAGTGCTAGCCATTTTCCCTGTGAAACAATACCTATAATAGGTTGAGTTTTTCCAAAATTTCTAACTTTTTTTTTTTTTTTTTGCATATGTGAAAGACTTTCTATATCAATAAACTAATGGTTTTGTAGTTAAACATAACTTTCACGGATGCTAGGCTGTAAATCTCTCTGCAGTCAGGAAAAAAACCCAAACAAAACAAAACCAAAATCCTCTGCTCTGCTCTTCAAAAGAATGATAGGCAGGGAAAAAGAGCCAAATACAAAAAAAACCCCAAAACCTACTGTCCTAAGAAACTATGCAGAATGATATTAAGACAAGTGTGCCACAGTCACCTGCAATATTTAGTCCTAGTCCACACTGAATTTTACAGTGAAGAAACTAATGGTCCTTGTCTGGATTTGCCTTACAATTTCAAACATTTCAGCAAACAATCCAATGGAAAAATAAAATACACTACTAACCTTTTATTTACTTCACAAGCTTTCATTTCCTCTGTGGTCACAGCTTTTCCTTCAAAACAGGTTTCACCCCTAATAATGTCACGTGACTTTACTAGTATGCATAGCTAGCAGGATAACTATATGACAGAATTCTGAAAAAAAACACTGTAGGACATCTTTTATTTTTTAATAATTGTTTTTTTACACGTACTTATAAATAACATAACTGAATTTCAGGATCTTCTAACAGTAATTCATGATGTTTTGGTCTGCTGAGCCCAGAAAACAAGGTGTTGGTTTGAAACTTATAAAAGTGCAACTGGAAATCTAGCATTTAGTTTCAACTTAGGTATACAAAACTCACATAGACACAAGGAAATACCCTATGTCACCATACTTAATGACATGGCTTTGGAAATAAAATTCTGGTTGGCATTGTTCATACATTCATTCTTGAGCATTCTGGATCACTCAATCAAAAGAAGTTTTATATTTCCTGATGGTAATATGATTTTGAAGAAAAGGAAAAATGAAAAGCATTATTTTCCTGCTATTTCCTATTTTAATTATGTTGACAAAATCAAGGCACACAGTATGCACTGTATTCTTTAGTAAGGGCAAAATATTGTCACAGATGGTAGGTTATTCAAATAGATCATAAAGGAAACAGTTTATACTGGCAGTTTAAGCTGATCACTGTGCATGGATTACTTCTGCAGTTATAAGAGTAAGACAACTAATGAAATATTTACTCAAATTAAGAAGAAAATAAATAAATTAAAAAGTGTGAAATCATTCTTTTAACCCACAAAACTAAATGCTTCTGAATTCCTTGCCAATGAAGTGCAAAACTGTTACTGTGAACAAACGAGCAACGAGACATCATCATTAATACAAAGGTAAAATAAAACATTCAGGTTCTGATGAAAACGGAAGAAAATTTCCTTTTATAATGTGTGCTTGAATTAGAAATGTGCCATAGAAAGGGAAAAGGAGCAGTTAAATTCTTCCTTGAAGTATTAAAACATAACTCCTACTCACTACAATGGGAACTAAAGCACTTTTTATATAATCAAAGCACCATGGGAAGATTCCACATGTGAAAATTCTTAAAAACACTAAGAAAAATTCTTTAAATGTTCTCAAAAGACAAGAGAGAATTATACAACAGAAAACTCAGAGAGTAAAAGAGAGAAATTACTTTTCTTATATGCTATGTAGGGTTTATGATCTGTAACTATTACTATATGTGATCTAAAATATATGATCAAAGTCCACATTTCCAAAAACAAAGATTTTGCATAATTGTGGTAATTACCATCCCCATTGGACTTTGTAACTTCTCTGCTTTTTCTGCTGCCTTATCTGTCACATTGGGCTACCAGGATGAAAGCCAGCTGTGTCTGTTATATGCTCCAACCAGTCACTGGGGGATGTGGGTATCTTAACTGCTGGAGGTCTTAATGACTCCTGGTTGCACAATACTATTTATCCTCCATCCAACAGCTTCACAATTGCTTTCATGGCCGAATAGGTAGGATCTCAGGATAAATTTTGCAACTGTAAGCTTAAGCTATTCTTCAGGGAGTGATTAGAAATTGTCAGGAAATCAATGTATAATGCACAGGTCATAATTATTCTTAACTTAATTTGTCACCTTTCAATACTAGACCAGAAACAAAGCAATAACAGCCACTTAATCTGAAAGACAACTAGCAGGCATTTAGAGAGAAAGGAGGGATAGGAAGGATGGAGGGAAGAGGTACATGAGGAAGGAAAAAGGGAAGGGAAAAAGGAAGAGAGGAAGAAAAGGAAAGATAAAGGAAAGGAGAGAGAAGGAAGGAAGGAAGGAAGGAAGGAAGGAAGGAAGGAAGGAAGGAAGGAAGGAAGGAAGGCAGGAAGGAAACCTATAATAACTGGGCACCTTAGTGTTCCAAATAATCAGAATTTGGGCTCCTTTCTTAAAATAAAAAAACAATTAAACACATGCTATTTTCAATTAATTGGAACAAGATTTTAAGTATTCTGACATATTTTAAAGAAATGTCCTTAAATGTTATGCTTGGCTTTTTCCTGTAAGTCATATATCTGGCACCCAACCAAAAAATCTATTACTATGGAGGTGGACTGAATTAGGTCTTTTTGTCAAAATGCAAGGAAATTAAATCTGCTCCTATAAAAATCTTATTTTTTTCCTAAAACTGATATTCATTGCTTCCCTAAATCCACTGCATAGCATGATAGGATTTTATTATACTGTAAAATGTGCTGATATTAAAAAAATATAGATTGTACTCACAAGGTAATAAAACCGCCTTCATTAGTATTCAGATGAGTTTTATAATTAAAGTCAATATCCTTTCTGTGAATGTCCAAATGATAAGTGCAATTATAAAGATTGCATTAATTTTATGAACATCTGTGCAAAATTCATAACATCATGCCAATCCTGATGTTTTGCCAGCTTCTTGCTTTTGAGAGTGATTAAAGGATAAAAATAGGAAAATACTTTGTTTTGGTAAATATATGTGTCTTTTCAAATACACGAAAGGGATGGGAAGTGTAGCTCTGTTCGGAAACGGGTAAACTGATCCAGATCTGAAAGAGCTGAAATTGATCGCTTGAAGTGTACTTTGTGCTACAGAGAGCCATAATAGTTCATCATAGGAGATTATTGCTCTGTACAAGACAGACAAACATGGTAGACTGCACAAGTTAATTTACAGTCTTGGAATGAATCCTGCTTTCTTTAGATAGCTACTGAACTAGCTATTGAGACTATTGAAAGGACTGATTCTCCCCACAGTCTGAGAATAGGGAAGAAGCTGAAATATATTTAGTCCACAGAGTCAATTACCTGGCATTGTAAACTTGGCCTTGATAAACTGGAAGATTGTTGCTTTATACAGAAACTTAACTTCTAGACCCATACAGGAAAAAATTGTCTTGCAGTTGTCATTAGGAATGTTTCCTTTCCTGTTTATGCATAGGTGTTTGCTGCTGTTTTTTAGGCTCTGGTGCTTGAAGAGTCCCTGCATGGTACCAAAAGATATGGCATGGGACACCAAAAGGAAACCAATATTGCTGTGGCAGGCAGAAGCCAGGCAGGATTCTTGATGGAATCTCAGGTTAAGCTAATCACCTATTTTACAACATTAAATTCTCTGATTTTTTTTACATGGAGTCAGAATTTGGTCCTTTAACTTCAACATGGCAGATTGTTAGAAACAGCTTAACACAGATCTGCCTTACTTAATAAAAAGACGAGGTTGTAGGTACTGTACTTCACCTGTATGAGGTGGGCAGAGATACCAACATTAGTTGAACATGAAGACCTTAAAGTAAATGAATGATAACTAAGCTTGTCTTTACTTATTTTGCTGCCTGCTTAAGTAAAACACACTAAAACATTCCTAAAATCCAAATGTATGTTTCCTGACAGCATAATTCTGTCACCAGTAGTGCTCAGAAAGAGCTCAGAAGAAACATTTATGGAAAAGGTATGAAAAACCTTACTTAGAAATGTTCTCCTAAAGGATCTTTTTTGTGAAGTCACTTCTTTACTTTCCAAGAGTGTGCTTCAGCAATGATATCCCGCAAGTGAATTTACAGCAACAATGGTTTTAATCTTAGGGATAAAGAACTGAATCTAAATTATTATTTTCATTTGATTCATCATTTAAATGACACAATCATTGTCTTGTATTATAAAATATTATATTAAATATAGTATTTTAAACAACTTTGTTGCATGTTAATACATTTTTTCCTCTTTCACATATATTGTTTAATTTCTTTCTCTGAAGTAATAACATTGGCAGAATAGAGCGTGTAATAGCTCTATCATGAAACCTGTTAGCGCACAGACTGTAAACTCAAAGACAGTAATGGATCCTCTAAAGCTTTATAGTGTCAGAAAGATTGCTGCACGTGCACATTAAAATCATGTGCTGAAAGGCTTTGTGATTTTATGTTGAATAATATCCCCATTCATATGCAGTATCTGTTTTTCTTAAGATGGCTTTTGTACTTTTCCTCTTAAAGACATATTTTAAGTGCATCTATGAGTTACAAGGGTATAGAAGATAATTTGAAACAGGTAATTTCTAATTTTGTTTCTGTTATAACAGCTTACCAACGAGCAACTACCTTGGCTTTAACTTCTTGAAAGATCACACTTGTTTTACATTAAAAAATTATTCAAGCTATGTCCAAATTAAAACAGAGTTTAATGCAACAGTAACAGACTATCTGAGCTATGTAGTTTACAGAGTTTTTTCAGATGTTCTCTACCTCATCTGTAGTGCAGATGTTTAATGTTTAAAAAACAGATAGGTACAAAACAAAACCCTGTATTCCTGACTGCAATATATTCCAGCCATCTGGTGGAATACATCAAACATTTAAGCATGCATAGCAATATCACACAATGCGACAGAAGGAAAAAAAGGGTATAAGAATGCCATTCCTTTGAAAATACCTTTCTATATGGTATAATTCAACTGTCATTGAAGTAAAGGATAAAGACAGTATTGAATTTTATATGACATAAGTTTCTCATATAGCAGATTTTCTTGACAATGCACTTTAGAAATGTGGAAATGAAACTTCAGGAGAAAACATTTCTTGCTTTTATATGCTTGCAACTGTGTAAATCACTGAAAATACTGAGGACCCATTATAAAAATACAGCTTCATGTAGCTAACCAGCACCAATATTTTAAATTGAGAGATACATAGTTGCTCATCACTTTAACTTTCTTATTGTATTCCTAGCATGTACCCGTCCTTTCACAAACACAAGGATAATCCTGGAAAGTATTTCCAGCATCACACTACCCACTAGTGACATGGGTCTTAAATATCATAGTGATATGGGTCTTAGATATCAGTACTTACACATTAGCACCACTTTCTATCATATTCTGTTCCATTAAAAATTAGAAGATTATTCACAAAAGTTAACTTTCATTCTGGGTAACCGATAAGATCTTGTATTAAAATTTTTAGAAATGCCTCTGCCTGAATTAAGGTGCAAGTGAGACCATATGCTGAAGTCAATAGTATGGATTTTATTTAACAGTGAGCTAAACAGAGAGAGAAAGAAATAGAAAAAGAAGGGGGGGAGTGGGAGGGGGCAGAGAGAAAGAGTGGCAGAGAGAAAATATCACCACTCTGTGGATCCCTATAATGTCCCGTTGATCCTCTTCTTCTGGTCTTCTTTGGGGTGACTGTCCTGCAAAACATACAGTTCAGTGGATTAATACATGTTTGGGCCAGGTGGGAATGCCCAGGTACCTCCTCTGGGTGGGGCACAAATTTGACACTGTCTCTTGCATCAGACACTGACTCTGTTGCATCCTTTTGCATCATGTGAAGTCCTCTGGCGCAAGGTCTCAGGAACTCCTATTAGAATAAAGTGTTCCAGTTGGTATTAGTTTGAAAATTATCTGAATATGGAATAACATTTTTTAAAATTTACTTTTAATTGTTTAGGTTTATAACTTGCAAGTTCAAAGTATCTCTTGAAGAACAGGTATATACTCTGAATTTGAAAATATATTAACACATGTAGAGCTGTAGGTGCACAAGAACTTATTCCCCTCACTGGGACTTATTGCATTGCATTTTAACATTCACAATTAGTTACCTATGATTCTTTCTTTGAATTTAAGAGAAAACTGAAGCATAAATTGCAGCATAATTGGGACTTTCTGAAGAGTTTGAAAATGCTCAGGATGGTTTGAAAAGGCTTACTGCAGATACATAGCCCTCACATTGTGCCCCAAATTTATAAAACATGGAGCATTATTAATTCATAACTATTACATGTTTGATCATTGATACAAAGGCATAAATGTTTAAAGTAAGCTTTGATAAGATGGATAACAATTCCATAGTCCCTGTTACAGTCTTTTCTCTTTCAGTGGCTCTTTTTAATAAGTCCTGCATTACAAATTCACCTATTATACATAATAATATAAAGACACTAATAATATGTAATGACACTAAATTAGTAATGAATAATAGCCTTCCATATAAGTAAGCACAAAATAATATTCTGTGAACTTGGTTAACATTGACAAGTAGTTCACAGCCAGTACAACCTATTCTGGCTCTTCCTAATCAAAAAGATGACTTCTTATGATTCTGAAGGGAAAAGGACAAGTATTTATTTTCTACTTTTGCACATTTTATAATAGATTGTTATTGATTTCACTGTGTAAGTGGTGTCCTTGCACAAAATTGTGTGGTCCTTCAAAAAGTACAATCTACTCTGGCCAAAAATGAAGCATAAGCCTGAAGTAATGCTATTCGCCAAAAGTGAAAGTCAGACTCTACGCTTGTAATATTTTCACTTGTAAAATGAATGCTTTGAAATGTATCTCTGTCAAAATAAAGCCAGAATTCCATCAGTGTTTCATCAAATTTATATAATCTAGAAAGAGAAGTAAGATATATCATAGCTTCAACAAGCACAACCCTTTCAGCCCAGCAATAACAATATTCGCAATAAGTTCTTCATACTATCCATAAAAATACCCCATACCTCACTCCAAGCATTGAAAATAAATATAAACCCAAATCTACCGATGAATATTTTATCTGCATAAAAACATATTATACATATTATACAAGAGGTTAAATATGAATTAATAACATACAAGTACTTTTTGGTATTTTTAAAATTGTGAAAGTTTACTCTTATGAAATGTGTATTAAGTTTTTAATTAATTCTTTGCATTCCACAGGAATTTTCAGCCATATTTTGCATAGATGAGCTAATGGACTGGCTTGAGACAATGGACCAGAATGAAAATGTGTGACTAACTGGACCTTCACAATTAAGTATCTGACTGCTTATGAAAGGTGGGAATCTGGACTACATCTAGAAATTTCCTCTTGCTATATCTAAACCAGCTGCTATTTCTTAATGTGTTGGTCAACATCTTGGGCAGTGTCCCACAGCGTCTTTGCTTCAGAAGTGATCATTTTATGCATATATAAGTCATTTATAAAAGGTCAATTAAAGCTGCTCCTGCAGCAAAGGACACATGAGTCTTTTTCATACAGTTAAAATATTTAAGAGATATTTCACATGCAGTTTTGTGTGGTGGATAGCTGGATTACAAAACCTAAAGAAAAATAGTGATTCAAGCAAAACAATGACAAAAAGTCTCTGCTGATCCAGATCAAAATGACACTGGAAAGACTCTTGTAATAGATTCCCTTTACCACCAAATGAATACTGACTACAGTTTATGTGAGATTCAAATCCCTGTGCATGTGTTAGCCTATGCCAAGATCCCAATATTTTTCCCTGCCTTTAACAAATATTTTCTCTGAATGTTTTCAGAGAAATTAATGATCTCAGAAGTGATAATTTCCATCTTCAAGCATAGACTTTCACAATTTGCATAGCATGCTTTGGTACTGCACCTATGCTATATGATGACATTTGGTTCTGGTGCTTTGATAAAACTGTACATGTTGTCATAAAACCTTTGTTTCTTTTTCAGAGGTTACAGAGGACCTGCAGATATCATACAATCCTCTCTGATCATGACTTTTGCTTTCTTACATTCAGAATAATAGAGTGTAAAGGAGTTAAAATTGGTAACACATTTGCCATGTTACCTCAAATCCTTCTCTTCTGTAAGGCCCTGCTGAACAATGAAGATAAGGAAGGCAGAGAGTTCACATGTACTTCTGACTGCCAGTGAGATAGATTTATTATAGAAAGCTCCTGAGAGACCAATTAATATCACCAGGTTGTCAAAATATTATGTGTACCATGAAAAATACAGGCAGCCCATCGACGCACGGTGAAGGTAAGGTCACTGAACACAAGAACACTAGGGGACAAATTTAGTCAGAATGGAGTAAAAACTGAGCACTAATTAAGTGAATTGTGAAACACTCAAAATAGCAAAATACTACCTAGTCTAGAACTGCATTTTCTAAAGATGCCCTGTTTTTGTTAAAGAAATACCACTGTTAAACACTAAAAAGGCAAGATTAAATATTATTTTGACAAAGCTTGATGGTTCCTATCTGTGAGAGTGGTCATAGATGATAAATTTTAGATTAGATGATTCAAGTACAACTTCATTGCTTTATATTATGAAAGAAAATATTGTCAAATGCAGACATCTCCAACGTTTAATTGTGATTCCTAGGGTTCTCTGTTTAGGCAATGCTGTTCAACTATGAATTGCATTTACCAGTGTCTTAGGAGTATAAACTAGGTAAGTGAGATTTGAGGTTGGGGAGGAGGATAGAAGATTGCTTGATATAATGAGATATAATAATAGCAAAATCATATGTGACTTATGATTTTGCCTTTGTCATTGTCTAAATTATTTGAAGTAAAGGAATTGAAGCAGTGCCTATACTGTGTTTAAGATGCTGAAAGAGTAGATGGCAAAGTTAACTGTGGTCTCTGACTTAAGCTTCACAAACCCGTGATAACATCTGTAGAATATCCATGAGGTGTGCAGTGTTCTGTATGAGGACTGATGAGCTTAAGCTGCATACAGACTCCTACTGACCACAGTCCAGAGATGTTTCTACAAAGGAAGAAACCTAGAGGGACTCCTAGACAATGTAACTGAAATTGGCATGAACATATCCAGTCATCTATCACAAGGATGAGCACAAGCTCATACTTTGATGTCTGCTTTCCAATCACACCTGTGAAAAAAACAATAACAAAAATGGTAAATAAGTGTGTACACACAGAGTATATCCCATGGTAAATATAAATCCAACAGTAAAGCTGACCAAGGTAGCTGGCATCTGGGATTAAAAAACCTTTCCTAACCGTTTGCATGGTTTAAGGATTTGACATAAGTTTGACTTAAGTTTCTACTTATTGTACTTTAGCTGTCATTTTTCTACTTCTTAATTCATAATAGAAGTTTTTAACATATTGGAATGTTGTGAGAAAAAGCACATTAATTACTGGGGTTTTATTTTATTTTAGTAGCATTGTGTGTATATATATGCCTAAGTAAATGTAAGTCTTCATGAGGCAAGATGATTTTTTGTTTGTTTATTATCATATAGGATATTAAATTTCAGCATTATAGCACCTAAACACTTAAAATCAAAATGATGTATGACACCAATGTGGTCTTCAGATGTTCATTTGTATTAGAGGTACAGTTTTGCCACACCCTATCCCTTTTTGAGAAGTTCATTGATGTAAAGCCAAGATAGGAGTAGAATATGCTGAGACAAAGGCTGTCATGAAAGTAAGCATCCTCTCCTTGAATAACTGGTAGCTGATGTAATTATAATAGCACTTAAAGCTGTCGAAGACATTCATTAATCTTTGCAATGAAGAATGAGCATTCCCCAAAATATTTAGGCATCCTTGTATACACAAACAAGTAACCTCATGTCTCTGTCTGAATGTAGCAAATCAACTTTTTTTCAAGTTTTATCTCTATATCAACCCTAACAATATTGTTTTGAGGGCATTTGTTTTGAGAACACAGAGTCAGCTATCTGGTGAAAATGTCTGTTATTGTGAAAAACTGAGATAACTATATACCAGTGATTTATGATTCAGGGTAATTTATTTTCCACTATGATACAAAGAAAAAAAATTGCTAGATGACTGTATATATAAACTGTAGTTGGGGAAAAAACCATGTTTTTTATAAAGAGAAGTGTTTTCTCACAACTCTTGAGCTTTCTAGTATGCATATCAAGTGTGTGAGTAAGGATAATATGGTTAACAAAGTCTTGGTTTCCAAGCAGATTTTGGTAAAGTTCCTCACCATAGGCTTTTAAGAAGGCATTCAAGGCATAAGAATAATTGCAATTCGTTGCTCAAATAGTCAATTTAGAAAAGCAGAATCTCATAAACGGTCAGTTTTTGCTATGAAAGGTGATTACCCATTGAGTTCTGCAGCAAACTGGGCTGCAATATGTATCATTCAACAAGTAAATGACAAGAAAATTTAAGTGAAAAGATTGTTGATGACATACAGGGATGAGAGCTGATTCTGAACAACTTCAGAAGGATTAAAGACTGAGTAGCTGGGGGATAGAATTATGTCTAGACTAAAATAGTCTTTCAAAAAAAATATTAACTTAAAAAATAATATGAAGGACTTTAAGTTCTATTGTTAAGAATTGAAAACTTAGTAGTATGAAACTGTTAACTTAATAAAAATACCGGTCAAAAACTGCAAAATTATTAAGAAATAAATTCTTTTAAAAATGGAAAATACTGTGATGTAGATTAGCACATCCTTGGTTTATTAATATCTTGAATACAACCTTTATTTCTGGCTCTGCATATTAACAAAATGTATAGGACAATTGGAAGAAATTCAGATAAACATAATTATGATATTCAGACATACAAAATATCTTCTATTTAAGAGAAAAATGTGTAATATTTTTACCATAAAGTTGTCTTCAGTCTGGGAAAAAGACAACAGAATAGGATTATGACAGAGGTCTACAAAGTCAAACATGGTAGGAAAACAATAGATATGGATTAAATATTCGCTCTTTCTAAGAGTACAGGAACAAAAAGTATTAAGTGAAGATGGTAGGAACTTGGTTTATGAAAGAAAAAAAAAAAAAGCCAGTGCTTCACATTACAGGTGGATATCCTGGGGAATTCTTAGCCTTCTGAGTGCTGAAGTATGGGCTAAAAGATCTCAAAGACCAGAGTCTTCCCTAGTCATCCATTTATAACTACTTTTCTTAATGGTTATCACCTTAGACATAATTCTATCCTTAACATAATTGAAGGATCTTCCTGATGGGAGCAGGCATAAAGGTGACTTGATTATAATGCAAAAATCACTGGCAGAAAATGTCTGCTAAAACACTGACAGAAGAAGATGCCTGCCAGCCTGGTAGCTGCCAGAGAGCTGCTCGACTGAGAATCCAGCCTGGGAACTAGATGCATCCTTAAGAACTGTAGCTCATTTCTTTGAAGATGAGATACCATCCTTAAGAGAAAATACAACAAATTGAACCAGGAAGTTATAGAATCATAGAATACTCTGGATTGGAAGGGATCTTTAAAAGCCATCTAGTCCAACTCCCCTCACAATGAGCAGGGACATCTTCAACCAGCTCTGATTATTCAGAGCCCCATCCAACATGCCCTTGAATGTTTCCAGGGATGAGGCATTCAACACCCCTCTGGGAAACCTGTTCCTGTGTTTCACCATCCTCATGGTGAAAAATTTCTTCCTTGTATCTAGTTTAAATGCATCCTCTTTTAGTTTAAAACCATTAGTTCTCTCCCTATCACTACAAACCCTGTCAGTTATCATCTGAAAAGGTGATAAATTTTAACTAAATACAAAAAATAGCAATGCCTCTGAACAGAACAAATGAAACACAGAATGCAATACAACTCATCTATTGTTGTCAGATGACATATTAGGTATTTTTATTTTTATAAAGCTGAGTTAATTTTTAGTTGACATGAATTTCTACTATTGTTAAGAATCTTTACAAGAAGATTATAATGATCTTAAAGCTCATTGACATCACTGGGAGGTTTCTTATTGTCTTCAGTGAAATTTAGAACAGACTTCTGTTGTTGATAAAAAATATCCGATCATTTTTGAAATGAAAACTTGTTTTAATACCACTGGTGTTTTTGAATTTTTTTTTTATCAGATGTTTTTTATTCATGTGACAATGAGTGTAATAACTAATGTTTTAGGCACAAAAACCCTTTTGATACACAGGTCCAATCAGAAAGTGACATTTGAACTTGTTAATAAACTGAAATCCTGGCCTGCTTTCATAGATTAACCACTTGTGTCCGTTTCCCGCGCTTCACGTGTCAGAGGAAAATAACTTTAAGGGATGGGACTATGCAACTACACTAATTTATTGTTTAAAATAACAAATGCATCAGTCGAGGCGTGAGATTTTACAACATCTCCAAGTAATGGCGACTAGTCACAAGATTTAGGGTTACATCGTAATTTATAACTTTCTAATCCAATAGACACTTAAAACGACACTTTGTTTTAGATTAATGACCTATCACCTGCGGCACTTCTCACTGCAATGCAGCTGTGTCTTGACCAATAACTTCTCATGTCACGTACACACAGATGTCTCTCTTATACCATCTAGATTCTTAACTTAAACTATATAAAACCACACTATTATATTTTAAAACCCTTCACCAAAACACCCAGTGTACAATTTTACTTATAATGATAGGAACACAAGTTTGTAATCCTTTTGCTTAAAGTCCACAAATCTCTGTCAATTAAGCCAGACCTAGTCTCTTCCAGGGCTGTAAATCAAAGCCTCCTTTAATTGCAGGAGTTTCTACTCCTCTGTCTCCCACGCACTTGCACTACTCTTCCCTTTTTATTTTGTTTCTTAGTGGAAATTTGCTGTTCATCTGATTTTTGTTTTTCTCCCCCCAAAAGAAGCAGCCACAAATTAGTGATGGAAAAATTACAAGAAATTATGGCAGTACCTATTCACAGTCCTCTTTTCCTGAAAATGAAGCACAAACTTTAAAGGGATCTCTCAAGTTCTGTTTCCTGTTTTAAGACAAAACTGTAAATAGTTAAAACCAACCAAAGTTTCCCATTGAAAGAACATTCTGGCATCTCCTGTTTCTTGTAATTGTTAGAAATAATGACTAGAGATTATTATGTAGGGAAAGGGAATCTGAATTTGAGGTTAGACTGAGATGAACCCCAGTAGTAGACTACATAAAATGTAGGTTATTTGGCTCAACAAACGTGCGACTGATCTTGGTTACCTGTAGAAATATGAAGACTTGGTAAGGTGCTGTACAACTAGAATCTCTTTAGGATTGTATTTTGTCGAAGACATTAATTAATCTTTGCAATGCAGAATGAGCATTCCCCAAAATATTTAGGCATCCTTGTATACACAAACAAGTAACCTCATGTCTCTGCCCGAATGTAGCAAATCAACTTTTTTTCAAGTTTTATCTCTGTATCAACCCTAACAATATTGTGAAGTGAAGGAATCAATAAAAACAGCTCACTTTTAATAAACTTGCTCTGGACTTACTTCGGTCTTGTTTTTTGAAAGGATTCTGACAGTACAATACCAAGTGGGTTATGATTGAAGCCCTCTCCTAAGAAAAGCAAAGAGGAGGTTTCTGTCTTTGGGAAATGAGTTCATATGGACTCAACAGCCAGCAGTGATACTGCTGTCTAGATTTTCATGAGACCTGTTCCTTTGTGTGGATAGCCATGACACCTGTTCCACCTCCACTGTCACATCTACTTTCTGTTTTTCTGTCTTCTCAGTTATTTCTAATTATTTTATTCAATTTGCTTGTAATCTTTTTACCCATGATCTGCCATTCTCCTTTTCGTTTTTCCATTGGTATTTTATGTATCTGTAATGATTATTTCCAGACGAGATACTTTGAAATGCTGATTTATCTCAGCAGATGAAAGTCATGTTAACTTTTCAGATTCAATAGCATTTAAACAGTGGTATAAATTTCTCCAGGAATACTCTGTTTTGTTCTTGATTCAAAGTCAAGCTGCCATCTGTCTTTCTGAAAATTAGATGTGTGCAGTCACCCTATTAATTTTTGTATCTAATGAAATACTTTTGAAATTCTATGAAAAAATGGTGTACCTCTATTCCTCAAAATTCAATCAAGTAAAATATTTTATGTTAGGTTATGTGTCAAAAGCTCAGCCACAAAAGAACACAGAGAGACAATGACAGATGAGGGAGCTCTGGCTACTTTCAGGCTCATAACAGACACTCATTTAAGGTCCATCTCCACAAACCCAGGAAAGAATAGGAACAAAAACAAAGGTAGAAAACACAAACTGAGGACTCAGACAAAGGGATACCCTACTCAGACTCCTCCCAAGGAGGTATCAAAGGCATGGGAAGAATCAGGAGTATTGATTGATCTGAAAAATGCCAAGAGTGAATACTTTTTAAATTGAATAAAGCATTCATTTATTCCAGTCTTAAAATGGAAGAAAAAAATTAACAGCTGTGTGTTTCTACTTCGAATTTTTTGTATATCTCATTATGAGAAAAAAAAAAAAATCTTGGGCCATTTACAGCCTCTCTTCATCTTATTAGACCATGAATCAATAGATTAGACAATTCAGTGATTTTACACTTGTTGTGTGAAGTTTCAAGAACAGCTTTATATAAGATGCACTAAAACTTGCAGAGCAAAACCTTCACTGAAAAATTCCTCTAAGCCAAGAAATCCTGCAAATGACATAACCTAAGACTTAAAATAAATTGTGCTTCTCTCTGACTCACAACAGAGGATGAAGGATAAGGTCCTTTTCAAAACTTATTGCAGTTTAGTACATTTTAAAAAGAAGTTGAACTATTTCCTCATTTAATTAATGAAAACTGTTATTTGTTAGTTCAGTGGAAATCACACCTTAGTTGAAGGATAAATCTAAAGAGTTCATAGCACTATGAATGTTTCTAAAATGAAGAAAGTTCTCTTTTGCGCTGCAATTTAGAATCTCCACCAAAAAGAATCATTAAAAATTCTAATCTTGTTACAAAAAAGCGGGAGATAAATGATCCTTCTACAGCCTGATTAGGTACAGCACTTCATGTACATCTTGCAAAACTCTTAATTTTCACAGGCTCTTCATCTAATTTATCTGATGGAAAAAGATTGGATATCCTTTGCTATACTTCTGCACTTCTAGTTATTTATATTATTAATCAGATGATTATCACATTAAAATGATAATTCAAAAATGTAAAGCTTTTTCTCCTATTTTATTTTCCTTCTGTTGTATGGTTTCAGCTGCATATTTCTACATTTCTTTAATTTTTTCTCATTGAAAGAAAATTCTAGGGGTATGGATGTTCTTCTGAACAATATTGTGTACTGTCATTATTCTGCTGCTGTATATGGATGGATAGGAGTAGTCCCCTCTTTTTCATGCATAGAATATCATGCTGGACTGGAACCTAATGGAAGAATGGCTAATATTCTTTATAGTTTATATAAAGACACTTCCAGGCCTCTGATGGCCTTCTGTATTAAAAAATAAAAAACAAAGCAAAAAGATTCTTGTGTCAAAGATTTCACCATCTAAAATAGTACTGAATAAAATGCTGAGAAAAAAAAATATCAAGAAGGAAACAAAGTATTTTGTGCTTGAAGTGGAACTCTAAATCTATAGTCAATCAGAAATAGAATTTATATTTGTTATACACTAGTTGAACATTGATGGCTTAATCCATATTCTATTGCTCCCATCTTCAGCATAAATGTTGTGGAGGACACAGAGGTTACATGTCACTCCAGCAACCAGAAATGTACAATGCAAGACAGGTAGAGCACCCATCTTCTTCTCCAGACAAAGGAAGTATATTGTACTATCAAATCCAGGATATGAAGTATGTGAAAACTTAAAAAGATATGCCCTTTGTCATATCAGTACTCCCCATGATACTATTGTAATTACTTCTTTAGGTTCTGAAGGATACGAACTAATGTTCATTAGATAAGTCCATTCAATCCTCTCTTTTTCAAAGACCTGCCCACAGTAAAACAAGTTACCATTAGTACAGTTCTGTAACCAGCTACCTTTTCTACTCAATGGAACCCTCCCTGCCATTATCAATCCCCCATTACTCCTGGGTCAGCTAATCCATACTTCAAGAAGTCTCTCTTAGTTTGAGAGGCTTTCATTCCCATCTTGTCTTCTTTGCTGCATGTCTCATTCACAAGTACTGATGTATTCTCACAAAGTATTGACAGTGAAACACAGCAAACAACTCAAAATCAGCCAACCCCTTGATGTGAATTGAGATCATTGTAGTAAAGGACATTGTCACATTCATCTTCCACTAAGTGATAGCCAGTACAGACAAATTTTTGGAGATATTATTTTACTTTTATAATTATGAGATTCCTTGAGTTTCCCAACCATCCAATTAAGTCAGTCCTGTCCATTTAATTGATTAATGAACCAGGACTCCCTCTGGTTCAGTATAAAAAGTCATATAACTGATGGAGAAAGTCCAGATAAGGCCACTAAATTGATCAAAGGGCTGGAGCACCTCTCAATGAAGACAGGTTGAAAGAGCTGTTGTTGCTCAGCCTGGAGAAGAGAATGCTTCAGGGAGACCTTACAGCACTTTCCAGTATCTAAAGGGGGTGTATAAGAAAGCTGGATAAGGACTTTCTACAAAAATGTGTATAAGGAGGACAAGGGGGGATGGCCTAAGCTGAAAAAGGGTAGGTTTACATTAGCTGTTAGGAAGAAATTCTTTCTTGTGAGAGTGGTGAGGCACAGGAACGAGTTGTTCAGAGAAGCTGTGGATGTCCCATCCCTCGAAGTGTTCAAGTCCAGGTTGGATGGGGCATTGAGCAATCTGGTGTAGTGGAAGGTGTCCCTGACCATGGCAGAGGGGTTAGAACTAGATGATTTTAAAAAGTTCTAAGATTCAATGACTCTATGACTTTGTTTTCAATATAACCTTTCTGAACATTCATCTGACAGACTTAAATGAGGAAAATCAAAATGAGGTCATAAAGAGAGAGACTTTCTTCATTAAAAATTAAATATTTGCTTGAATTAATATTTCCTTTCTAAAATTATTTTTCCTCCAGTTATATACATGGGAACAAGTTTATGACTTTCACAATTGAATATAATTCACTATTCATATTTTTTAAATTACATTTGAACTCTTCTATCTTATTTCTTAAAGATAGCACAAGAAGTCAATATGGATTCTTGAAACTCACAGATAATTATCAAAATAACTGATCAGTCTTCTAAGAAAAATCTTATAGCAACATGCAGAAACTCATGAGCATTTAAAAATTTACACTGAAATGAAATTCAGGCTGGCTTCAGGCATTCATTTCCAAATATTTCCACTTTTAATCTTACCCACCACCTTCCTTCTCTTCCACTCTTCCTGACCTTGATCAGTCCCTATCTTAACAGCGGAGGAAATGAATTAGCAATTGTTCTGACTGAATAGTGAGCACTGCAAGACACAAAATTTATAATAAAATTCAGGTGAAAATAAAGCTTTGGTCATTCTAAAGGGTAAGAAAAGTAGAGAAAGGAGAATTACAAAATTGAAGTTGGACTTTTAATGTCTACTTAAAATTTAGATCAGGCATCTAATCTTTCTTTCAAAATGACCCTTTGTAAGTATTTGCAATTTTTCAGGTTATGCAGAATTTCAAACCTAAGAGTTCTTTTCAAGGACGTTCAGTTTTCATTTAGTATTTCTCCATATTATATGGCATTTATTTTCTCTCCAACTATAGATCTTTAAAGCTGTACAGCTCTCCAAAAAGATGATTCAACAGTGAACCTAGAAGTGCTGAGTTGTAAATGTATCTGTAGCACTATTTTATTCAATGCAGAAAATTCAGTCTGTTCTTAAATATTGTCCTCTAGAGAGGTGACTAAAATTTTTGCTTCTGCTTCCATTACAAACCTCAAGTGATGTAACAATTGCACTAATAATAGAAATGTTGAATGATAAATGAAATTAAATTGTGAAAATTTACATAAGTGTGTCTAAACATCACAATATCGTCAATTTTTTGTCAGATGACCAATAAAGAAGTAAAAATTCAGTAATATCAGTAAACAGTTTTGAAAATTAATACATTGACACAAATTTAATTGTAGAGTTTATAGCAGGTGATAAGTTAATGTTTAAAGGTAAGTAGATAATATTGCAGATTTAAGTGACTCAGTAAGCCTGACTCATTTAACTGAGCTAATTTATGACATTAATTTGAAAAAAAATCTCATATTTACTCAGAAAAATCTTTCAAATATGCCACTCTTCTGAATACATTAAAATTACTGGTTTTTTCTTTTCATATTCAATTGTCAAAGTTTTTGCTTATCACATAAGGATCTAGAGGTGGAAGATTTTTTTTCAGATGAAAATTTTCCTTGTGTTAACAACCATGTCTGTATTTTTCATGCAGAATATTTGTAATCCAACAGCTAGACATCCTGTATTTAAATCCTCTAGTACATGCATCAAAATTGCCTGATAGTATGATAATGTAGATTAGAGCTCTCTTGAAAGGTAAAATAGTATCTTATTTAAAATTTAGATCTCTTATGTTTCTTTCTTTTTTTTTGTTAGTAAAAGGAAGTCACCTTATAGTTTCAGCCAATGTCCGCTCTTTTATAAGTGATTTAGACTTTAGAATATAATGATGTGCTCTTTTGTTTCATCTATTGGCAAAATTGGATACAAGATTTTCTCCATTCGGGACAAAAATTTTTGCTTTAATAGCAAAATTATTCTTGGCCGTACAGTAAGTGTTATCTTTCTACTATAATTTTTGAAATAATAGTGATTAGTAAATGCTAAGAACATTTCTGTTATACATTAGAGAAGTAGACTCAATACTATATTTCCATTACTTAATTTTCAATACCCTAGTAAAGTTTTTTTTATTCACTTATGCTTTTCATTGCCAGATAACCTATCTAATGATTTTCAGGAAAAGCAGCTACCTAATCTCAATTGTCTCAGTCTAATTATTGGCATCTGCCACTGAAAAGAATTTCACTTCTTGTTTCAGATATTAGTAGGAAGCGTATTTGAGAAACTGTTCAATGTTATAAAAGTTAGATGCTTTCCCTTATATGTGAGCTACCATAAGAATATGGGTGTAATTAACTCAAATGTAATTCAAAAAACATTAGAAAAACCATACATATTTTTAGAAGTTCTGGTCACTAAACAGAAAAATCTCTGGCTTGACATTTTCTTTCTTGTAGCATTTTACTTGCAAAAGTCCTAGTATTAGCCCAATGGAGGAGGAAGTTTACTTTCATTAATGTCCATTTAGAATTTAAGCCCTGAGGTGATACCATGCTGTTTTAATGACTATTAATATCTATTTATTGTCATTAAAAATTAAAAGCAATATCAGATACTTTAAATTAGTGTATAATAAAATGCCTGCTCACTGTGTTAAAATGTGAACAAGGGGTATACAGCTATAAAATTATTTACAGGTTTACAAGCAAGTTTTGCGCTGTCTTTTAACCTTATTAGAATTATTAAATTTCTCACAGAGTTTTTAGCAATAAGAATATATTTATTAAAGCTATAAGATAAAGCAGTAATATTCATCAACAAAGTTGTCAAGACCAAACTATGTTATTTTTTCCTGACAGACTGGATACCATGGCAACATCTGGCTAGAAGAAGCTGAAGAGATATTTGAAGGTTTGCAATTGTTAAAGTCATTGGTCTGTAACAGACATGTATTAATTGCAAGTGAATATGACAGCCCATATCAGAGTTCTGAACAGGAAGAAAACATCAGCTTCATTCCAAACTAAGGAACAGAACAAGAGATGAATCAAATACTATGGTGTCTGACTTCAAACCTGGTGTCATGCTTGTGTACTCATCATTTACAAGGTCTGGGGAAAAGGTGGAATTTTATTACTGCAGAAATATTTCCTGACAGAATTTTTTAAGACATGGAAAAAACCACATTTCTTGACAGCTCTAAGAGGGCAAAAATTATACATTTCAAAATATCTCTAAAACCAGTTGAGAGTTCCAATCAAGTGCAATCACAGTGATTTCATATGAAAAAAATTGTGGCATCATGAAAGTTTTCCTCAGATACTGCTGTCAAATTAGCTTCCAGAAAGAATCATTACTTAAACCTAGTATGTACTTTTAGGGGAGTTAGGACAGAAAGCTATTTATGTTTTTTCTATGTATATACAATCAGAAAAGCTGTTAAATATGTTCAAATGGACAGCAAACATTTTAATACAGATCTTAAATTCTGTACCTATCATAAATGCAGGCTGCAAACTACAATCTTCAGACATGTAAGAATGCTTCCTGCTGCCTTCGTGTCAATATTTCAAAGTGAGAATGCTTTCATGCTTTTTTGAAATGACAGTATGCAGGAAGCAGATATCATTGACAAAAGTTTGACTCCTTTTTCAAGTCAAAGAAAAATGCTTTCTGTTCTCAGAGCAAACTGTTTAGGCTATGCTATGCCTTCTGCTATGTGAAAAATGCCAGTTTTACTTCTCTTTACATAATAAACAGAATATGAACTGAATTAGATAAAGTTAATCATGGTGAAGAGAACCTGTGAATAACTTCCATGCTTGCTAATTCTATGTTAAGAGGAAATGTGCCGGCTTGAAGGCATTGTGGTTTAACCCCAGCTGACAACTGTGTACCACACAGCTGTTCACTCACCCTGCCTCACCCACAGTGGTATGGGGAGGAGAATAAAAAAAAACCACAAGAAGGTAAGACCTGTGGGTTGAGATAAGAACAGTTTAATAATTGAAACAAAATGAGAATTTAATATTAATAATAATAATGAAAAGGAAGACAGAGAGAGAATCACAAACCAAGAGAGATGAATGATGCCAATATGGTTGCTCACCACCCACTGACACATTTCCAAGCCTTTCCCAACAATGACTGACCCCTTCTGGCCAAGTCCCCCCCCGTTTATACACTGGACATGGCATTCTATAGTATGGAATATTCTTTTGGCCAGTTCAGGTTAGCTGTCCTGGCCATGCTCCCTCCCAGCTTTTTGTGCACCTGCTCGCTGTCAGAGCACAGGCCACTGAAAAGTCCTTGATTTAGAGTAAGCACTACTTAGCAACCATTAAACATCAGTGTTTTGTCAACATTTGTCGCAGTGACCGCTGCTGTCCACTGCCCAAGCGGTGTGCGGCAGGAGTGGGGAGCAGCTGGAGGCACGGAGCTTTAAAGCTGCTCCTCTGAAGCCTCTGCTCTACCCAGGGGAGCATCGGCTCCAGGCACTGCTGCAGTCAGCAGCCCTCAACGAAGGGAAAGATAAAAAGTAGCAGGGAGGCTTGCCACTGGTAGGTAATTCAAGTTTATTGAAGGGAGTCCACGGCAAACAAGCAACAGCTGCAGTGCTGCTACACCTTATAAAGTGGGGGAGGGTTGAACAAGGGGAATAACCCAACTAGGGACCATAGCCAGATTGGGAGGGAGGGATGCTGGATGGAAGGACTCACATCTGGTCCAATGGTTTTGGTGGGTGGAGGGAGAGGGGTCACATGCCCCAATGGGGCGTTGAGGTTTAGGGGATTTCCAAGAGCGGAGGTAGCCGAGGGGGCAGGGTCTCGGGGGATTGATGGGGACCATATAAGGGTAATTAGGGAGGGCTCGGGTGACAGACCACAGAACAGTCCAGAACTCCGGGAGGGGGTTGGGTGATTGATAGGGAAGGTGCTAGAACAAGGGGAGGGGATAGCCATTTTTGGGAGCACCGGAGGATGCAGTAACATTGAAGCACAGAGTTGGTTAGAGTTGTATACATTGGGGATTGAGTAATTTGCAAAGGATCTGAGTCAATTAAATTGCAATTACATCACATGAAATTGAGGTGGATAGAATTCAGATACTTATCCTTGAATAGGACTTACTCATTACTCTCAAATGTATGAGATATACAGAACTGTTTGTTAAATGTGTATGCTTCACTTCTTCATGTGAGTATACCAAAAGCACTCTGAATATTTTATTTGCTGATGTTCCTAGAAAAAGGTCATTGTTGTTCTTTTAATGGCAGATATATCTGAGGATAAAATTTCTCAGTTTCAGGGATGATAATGGAAATAGCTTTGCCACTGAAAAACGTAAAAAGTTTAAATTGGTTTTGGAATGCAGTCCAACTGCTTTGTATTTTCATGTTATTCATCTCATTTATGAGACAAAGTTTGTATTCAAGTGATGTCAAATTTCTGTATGTATGAAATATAGTAGGAATAACACTTTAACTTGAAATAAACTTTTAAAAAGTGAAAGAAGAAGAGATATTTTAAAATGCACTTAAATTCAGTTGCATACCTTTATTTCACCTATTTAGTCACTGAAACGTACCATTGTATTTATAAAAATGCAATATGTCTCATGCACAGAATGGTTTTTTGTAAGTTTCTAAAATTTTGGGGCTTTTTTTAAGAGACTTTTACAGGAAGAAGTAAACTCATATAATCAGGCGAGCTTTTAAATAAACAAACCTGGAGCTTGTCTGTTAATTCCAGCTGTACTGATTTGCCTAAAATAAAATTAGGCATATTAACAAGTGAAACCAACTTCATTTTACTTATTATATGACTAGCAACTCCTGGCTGTTTATTCATGCCTGTAATAACCACTACTAGAAGATGTGTGGCAAATCTTGAAGCCATTTTGAAAAAGGGAAAGAAAGACAATTCAAGGAGTTACAGTCCAGTCTGCTTCACTTAAATTCCTGGGAAACACATGGCACAAAGCCTTTTCCTAACTATTTCTGGGCCTGTGAAAAAGAAGAAAGTGACTGGGAGTCGCCAGCTTGGATTTACCAAGGGTAAGAACAGCAGATATCATCTACCTTGATTACAGGAGAACTTTTGTCACAGTCTCCCACAGCATCCTTATATCTGACTTTTGATGTTATAATCAAGATAATACTAGGTGGAAAAGGAGTAGATGGACTACTAAATGGAATAAAATTGGCTCAGACAATAGTGGTTAATTTTTCATATTCCACATGAAAAGTTGTTCCAAATGCAGTTCCTCTATCTACGCTGTAACTTATCCTATTTATCAGGGACCTGGAGGAGGAGACAGAACATGCCCTCACCAAGATTGCAGATGATGTCAGACTGGACAGGGAATGAGCATGTTGGACACGCTTAAGGGCAAAGGGTATTTCAAAGGCTCCTAAACATGGTGCAGAAGTGGTCCAGCAGAATCCTTATGTAATTCAAAAGGTGCAAAGTACTACATGAGGAAGAGACTAACTGCTCTCTGCCTGAGTGTTGTCTAGGGACTGACTGCCATGGCCAGATTAAGAGAAGCTATTAGTCCCCTCATTAGCTGACATCTGGAATAGTGTGACCAGCTCTGTGCTTCTCAGTTTCAGAAAGATGCTGATAAAAATGAATGAATTTAGCGGAGGACCACTAAGATGGTAAGAGGATGGAGCACACAGTCTGTGTGAAGAGAGACTGAGGGAACTGGCATTATTCTTCTGGAGACAAGAAAAATTTTTGAGGAAGACTTAAGAGCTAAATTCCAGCACCTTGGAGGAGGTTGTCACACGAATGCATAGCCAGACTTTTTACAGAAGCTGTACAGCAGGCAAATAAGACACAAGTATTGATACACCATGGATTGAAATGGGAATTTCCAACTGGATATAAGGAGAAATTAAAAAAAAACAAAAAACCAAAAAAAACCCCAACAAAACAACAAACAGATGAGATAACTAAAGGATAATTAAACGCTGAAACAGGATATCCAGAAAGGCTGTGGAATCATCTTCCTGGGAGGTTTTCAACATCCAGGTATACAAAAACCTAGGTGATCTCATCTGAATTCAATTTAAACAGTGCTTTGAGAATTGACTAGATGGTGTCTCTTCCAACCTGAATAATCATACAATTCCATGGAAATATTGCAATTCAATGAACAATAATAAATTGAAAGCTTAGCATGTAAAGGAAATACATATTCTATCTCTATAGCTCATTTAGATTTATTATGTTTTGAAATGTGAAGTTGATTATATTCCTATAGACATTAAAAGCTCTTAGCAAAATCTTTAATATTTCTCTGCTTATTGTATTATCTTCCTCTTTGTCGTCCCTAAAATTTTCATTGTTGCCACTAAATCTATTTGAAACACCATAGCTGGGTTCATTTTTACCATTTTTCAAACTATCAAATATGAATCTGTGAATTCTGCCACTGGTCCTCTTCCATTTTATAATGTTCATGTTTGTTTCAGATACTTTCAGAATGAAATACATCTTTTAACTAAAACTTCAAAACGGTCAGGTAACAAGAGACATGAAATTACAATCTATGCCTTCTTGTAGTATTGTGAAGAAAAACCCCAAAACACAACTAAACAACATGTATTCCTGGTAAGAATAATCTTCAAATCTCAGCATCGACTAAAAACCAAGAGAGAAAGAGCAGAGAGAAAGAGAGAGAGAGTGTGTGCCTTGCCCTTACAGAAGAATTACCTAACAGCTTTGTAAATGAGATAACTGAGAGCAAAATTTGGAAGGTCTTTGTGGCCTTATAAAACTAAAAACAGCATTTGCCAGATGGCTTTATAACACACTTTAATAAAAATGTATATAAATCACTCTGGCAACTCCCAACCAAAATATAAAAGGTCTCTGTACAAGAAGTTTCTTCCTCATTACACTTTAATATGTCCCAGATTTACCTAATAAGTACTGCAGAAACTAAATCCAGAAAAAAATTTCTTAAAAAGGTGAATGGTTATGCCTAATGATTACCTTTATAAGTAGTGAAAACAAGTTAATAAATTAATTTCTCATCAGTCTTTAAAAATTTATTTCAAATTGAAGGTCTTTATCTCCCAAAGAATCAAAATCTTATCCCAACTGTTTCTTGAGGTTCGTGCCAACTATTTTCTGATGAATAGAATATATATCTACTTCTTTTTTTTACTTTCTGTAACTAAATGCCAACAAATTTCTGCCACCAGAACTGCAATATTTACGAAATAAAGATCAAAACAGAAGCTGCACACCATCAAAAAAAAGTGTATTCATATTGATCTAATTTTTTCCCAACCGTATTTTTACTCTCTGCTGAATGAAGCGACCACATACATGATCAAAGGAAAAAGACACTTGAGAGTGAAAAACAGAGATCTGGTCAGAAACATCCCTAAAAAATCTTGTAATTTTATGTCCTAAATTAAACAGAATAAGCAGAAAAAAAAATAAATAGAAAAATCAAGAAAAAATATCAACAATCCAAACAAAGAAAACCACTCAATTTCAGTGGAATTATACTCTCCAGAATTTTGAAAACATTTATTTCTGAAGAAAATAAACCTTTTATCAGTTGCTATGCCATTCATAATGCATTTCAAGAACAACCAAGAATGTATACCGAACAATAATTCCTCTAAGACAGTAAAAAATTAAAATAATTCTGAGGGAAAAAAAAGAAACAAAATGCAAACACACAAAAGAAGCCCACATCAAATCGACAACAACAAAATAAAAACAACTCTCCACATGTCACGGGACAAAATCAGAGTGTTACCCTGGATGAATTTTGATCATTAGGTATTTTTTCATTTTTATATACTTTAGAAACTTTTATTCTAAGTATCATGACGTTAATATAATTTCCTTCTTAGTAATAGCAAAGTAGTTTACCTAATATAAACCACCCTCTAAAATGTTGGGTCCCTGATATTTGGTGTTCTAACATTCCCAAACAGAATTCTTCAAAATACTTTCTTTTATGCTTTTCTCTCACATCATTTGTTTGATTCGCCTCCCCTCCCCTCCCCTCGCCCCGCCCCGCCTCCCCTCCCCTCCCCTCCCCTCCCCTCCCCTCCCCTCCCCTCCCCTCCCTCTCCCCTCTTTTTTCCCTTCAAAAACAAACAAAAATATGTTCTTTCAACAAACTGTTAATGCTAAAAGTAAATTTTAGTCATTATTTCACACTCTAATTTTCAGCTTTGTGTTAGTTCTGTAACCATAACAAACAAAAAAATTGTTAAAGTATCAGCTTTTTCATCTGTAAGGAGAAGAAAAACAAACAAAAAAATATAACCACTTCATGACATGTACACTCTGGCTGTAACTCTAAGAGCCCTAAACTACATGAGTATTCTAAAGGATTTTACTAAACTCAGCCAGCACTCTGCATTAATGTCCTTGTGTTAAGGATCTTGATGATATGCATTACATAAGTAAGAATCATATAAGTAAGCATCACAAAATAAATTAATCTGGTTTGAAAATTAAACACAAATATTTACATTGTTGTGTGGATACCTCTATTAAGACATCAAAAAAAAAATTCGGCCTTTTACCTGAGTTTTTCCATGGTTCCCTGCCAGTTTTTGTCTAAATGCATGGCTTACACTAAAACTTTAAACAGTCTGCTGTTCTGATCTTCTGCATCTTGTGGGTAATTACTCATGTAAATAACCACTTAAAAATAACAATATTATTTCGAATCTTATTCATACAACGAGCATGTTCTATTTTGATGGTAGCAACACAGAACTAAACTACATACGGTCAAAGAAGCCACAATTGATTAAGTGCTCTGAGCACAGAAAAAATACTACAAAAATAGCATATTTGCTATGCTGATATGTTTTAAGATAGACTGGAATCTTAACAGAGTATTTTAAGAAAAATAATGAAGACATTTGGGACAGGAAGGGCTGGCATTCAAAATTTCTTGGTAATAAATAAGGAAGAGTCAAAGTTAATAACTCAGAAATGGTTTTAGAAAAGAGTGAGAAAAAATAGCTGCTAGTACAGTACAATTCTGAAAAAATGTAATGCAATTCTTATGTGTGTGTATACATAATACACTCACACACATACATCTGTAACACACAACGACACATAGTCTGGTACAGGATGTCAGTCCTAATGCTATGGTCTAGTCTAGGATAGGCTTCAACACTCAGCTGATACCTCGTGTTGAGCAAGACAAGAAAGGTGGGTATTAAGTTGGAATATTGCAGTTGTGAGACCAATCCTGCTGAGAGGGCATCTTGCATATAATGAGTTTGCTCCTCCATTGAGAAAAAAATATGAAAGTAAAAACCATAATTATAATACATGCAGAGAAAGGGTTATCAACATTTTGTTAAAGGGATGAGCAATAATAGAAATAAAAAGAAAAATGGAGATGAAACAAATGGAAGTAGAAGACAAAGCAAAATAAAAGAGACAGGGATGTATGGAGAAGGAATTTTTTTCATGGAAAATAAACTTGTCCATTAAAGTTCATTTACTTCTACTTCAAGCTCTCACTGAAGTAGATCAGACAGGTCAGATCCCAGTCACTAATCTCTAGGAAAAACTTTATCCTTTTCTATCTCAAGTGAGATGCTGCACAACCGAAGCTTTGCCTGTGGTTTACCCTACCTTACCGACACAGCAAAGACTTGTCAGAAAGGGAACATAGGAGACTATGTCAAATTCTGTAATGGCATTGTTTCCCTGGAAAGTGTCACAGCATGGTTTTAGAATAGTTAAAGATATTTATAAAGTTATCTTAGAGAAATAATAAGAATTTTGGCAATATGCTTCATGGCTGAAATCACATCCTTTTCTTTCCTTCACCTACTCTGGAGATCCCTTTGCTCAGTTTTAATTCGTGTTCTTGTACGTAACTATACTGTTTCACAGAGATAGTGCCCATATTATCAAAACTCATTACAGCACTTACCTTGTTACTCCAAATAAGGCTGTGATATTTCTCTGTTATCATATGGGGAAATAAATTAGGCCCAATTTTGAAATTACAATATATGTCTAAAGACCTCAATGTCTTCTTTCAGACTGTACTTCCAAAACATCCTTCTAACCCAATCTAATTCCTGTAAGTCTCGATCCTGGTTTGTCACTGCCTTTGGTTTCTTTTTCCTCTTCTCTTTGAACGTGCTTTGGATTTCCCTTGCTTGTTTCTTGATGTATTTCAGAGTTGGTTTTGCCACTTTGAGTAGGCAAAAATGTGTAGGAAGACAAAAGAGTGGAAATATTTCCACTAAATTCAAGTCCAGAAGCAGCTCACCAAGTAGTGCAGTGGAGGACAAAGTTGGTTCAAGGAAGAAGATAATGTTGGGGGGAGAGACAGATTCTACCTGATGATGATGAAAAAGTAAAGCTTGAAATTTCTCAAAGCACAAATTGGGGTGTAAATTTTATTGCAATGTTTCTAATGAGTAAGATTTCTATAACATTTTAATAAAAATTATTTTAAATAATATTTTTGAAGAGGGTATGCACTTTCATTCTTCAGAATGCATGTCAGCTTCTTAATGGTTTGGACTTGGAAGGCCATCTTATTTCCTTACTTCTGGTCATAGGAGTTCCCATTATTGTTTAATTGTTATTTTTTATGCTCCTTCCAAAGGAAAGAGCAATGATCTTTGGCAGAGTATTCATCTAATTGGACTTGTTATATGATCCATTACAACTACCTCTGCTTCCCTGTCCTTTTTTTCCAAATCCCAAAACAGGTTTCCTAGATATTGAGAAAAAAACAAATAAAATTCCTGAGATATTTAAAGGCAGACATAAGTTATTTATCTTTCCATTTTTTTCTCATATTGATCACATAAATGACCATGAAATAAAAATATTCACTTTACATTTCTGAACACTTTTGATTTGCAGCTTCTGCAATATTTTCATAAGTTGCAGTCAATCATTTTTGTTTCAATCAAAATTCATACTGAACTCAGAACAGAAGAAGGTCGCTTTTATATATGGAATGTATTATAAGGGAGTTATTAGTTTCTAAATATAGTATTTCAAGTGCATAACCTATTTCAGCAAGTTGGCCCCTAGTATTACGTATTAAATTAAATTCAAGGAAAAATAGTGAGTTAAATGGTGTCTGGAGCTCTTCAGGTAGCACTTGCTACAGAAGAACTAAGCAGATATATTGCATTGTTTCATTTGGTGAATGCATTCAGCAGTAGATTCATCTATCATGAAGTCAGAACTGTTTCCAGTGAACACGTATTCTGATTTTGTGTTTCATGGCCTGAATGAGTTTTGCTTTGCAACACAACAATAGTTTTCTGCATTTTAACCTATCAACGTATAAAATATTTCCATCAGAGCTGAGATGCCTTTAGAAATATTACATTCACAAATTGTTATATAACATTTATAAACTTAGTCATGTCACTTTTTGCACCCTCGGAAGAGTCTTACCAAATTCTGAGACCCTCAATGGCCTGCTGACCCTAGTTCCAATGGCTACAATATATAATTATAATATTCTATATTGATCAATAGTGTTTTTTTCCATTAAACAATTAGAATAAAATTAATTTTAAGATAAAAATATTATTAAAAATCAAACAGATGTCTTAATGTAATTGAAATTCTGGATGAAGTAAATAATAATTCAATTTTAGTGGAACTGACAAAACCTAATATCTGTCCTAATAATGCAATGTGTTATACACTTATTCATATATGCCCACAGATCCACCATGCCAATTCTAAATTGCTTTTGACTTCTGGAATACTACCAATATATTAGGCTAAGCTCTTAAGAAAATCTTGGTAAACAAAAGACACAGCTCTGAGTTAGCAGGGATTTTTTGTAGTTTTGATTTTACATAAATTATTTAATTTCTGGCTGTGATTCACCTTGCCCATGGCCAAAACAATAAGATCTCTGTTTATAAATATTAGAAATAAATTGGATGTGCAAAACATTCATCCCACACCTCAAAGTTTTTCATGTCCAGCTCAGTTTATCTTCCATAATGTTTACTTTACTTATGAAATTACAGTCTGCAGCACATATCAGTGAAATTGTATGAATTTTTGGGTTTCAGTTTTATTTTTGTTTGTCTGTTTAGGTGTTTTTTTTTATTTTTTTAAAGTAAGCTAAAACCTAAAGCAACCTAAAATTAAATCAGAGAGAAAGACTTTGTGTACATAAGTAGGATGATAAAAACCATGTAAATACCAGTCCAGTGAGTAAAATGATGTGATACATGAGAAAGTGCATCAGGAGAACAAAACATTAAGCACACTTTTCTTGAACCATGGAACAGTAAAAAGGAGGAGAGAAATTAAAGGAAAAGATACACACAGAAACCTAACACAAATACTTGGAGCTGTGAAACTAATAGGAGGAGGTGAAATGGCAAGAAGGAATGTTTAAAAGGAATTGTTTATGATGGATACGTCCATGCCTAGATAGCAGCAACTAAAGTCTTATTAATAGAATTTATTTGGCCATTCTAGTGTGTTATGAAGTTTCAGGCACAGTGGAATATATATTTTTACCAAAAAAAACAAAATAAAAACCCAACAGCAAAGACACTGGGTGTTGTCTTATAAAAATAGACACATCTTTGTTTGTGATTGTTTTTTCCTTAGTGTGGTTTGTAGTGTAGTTCTCAGAGAAATTCTGAATTTTCTACTTGAAAGATGATTTTTTTTCTGTAAGAAGAGTCGAGAGTAGCAAGACTGAATAATAGCACCGATAATTACTTAGGATACATTAACAAATTCTGTCTTAAAACTTTATCAAAAGAGGCTGAAACATTTACCTATATTTCTAGTACGTATACCAGGAGGGAACAGCAATTACTGTGCGGTCTTGGTGACACGTCAGTTTACCAAATCCTTTAAATGTATACTTAGTCATATTTTAGTAAGTCAGAATACTTAAACATCTAATATCATTCAAATTACTGAGACTTAAAATTAAACAAGTGCTTAAGTGCAATGGTTAATTGAGGCTACAGGACTAAATTAATTCCCTGGGAACCCCTATTCAGGGAACTGATTTGGTAAAATGTTACTAATTACTTCGAACTTCTGTAACCTGATGGACTCATGAGGTACATTGTAATCTTCATTAGATAAGATGAGAAAATGTCTTTTGCCTGAGTAAATACCAACTACTTGACTGACCAAGATAATGTCATAAATTTGCAAATATACCCTTACAACATCACATAATCCCTATTCCAGATGTTAAACTTTGCATCTGCTTCTTGTTTGTTCTCATGTGGAGTTATAAACACTGTCTTTTTGGGTTTTGCACTTTTCGATGAGAATATAACAAATCACAAAGTGATAACATCATGAAGTGATATACTATAAGAAAAAATGTATTAACCTTGATGTTTATTTTGGTTGAACATGATTTCTATGTATGAAGTTGGTTTGAAAATTTTGTCTGTACAACAGCCCCAGTATAGAAGCTGGTTTATTTATACATGTATCCAGCTTACCTGTTGTGCAGAAAAGAGCTTTACTTATTAGACACTGTGGTGACTTCATCCAGCAGTCAAACACCCACCCAGTCTCTCATTCACACCCCTGCCCCATAGCATGAGGAGAAAAATGGAAGGCAAAGAGGCTCGTGGATAGAGGTAATAGCAATTTAATAAGGAAAGCAAAGGCTCTGTGCACAAGTCAACCAAAAAGGATTTATTACTTCCTATCAGCAGGGCAGATGTTTCATGATTTCAGGAAAGCAGGGCCTCACTACATATAACCATTGCTTGGAATGACAAACACCATAACTGCAACCATTCCACTCTTCCTCCTAGAAGACAACTCCACAACCTCTCTGGGCAATCTGTTTTAGTCCTCTTTTAACCTCAAAGCAAAAAATCTTTTCCCCATTTAGATGTTATTTTCTGTGTTTTTCAGGTTGTGCTCATTTCCACTTGTCTTGTCACTGGGTATCACTGTAAAGAATCTGGCCCCATTTTCTTTACACCTGCCCTTATGATACTTGAATGCAGTGATCAGATCCCTTCTCAGTCTTCTCAGGGCTAATCAGGGCCAGCTCCCTCAACCACTACTCATAACAGAGATGCTCCAGTCCCCTGATCATCTTGGTAGCACTTCGGACCCACTCCAGTAGTTGTCTTTTTTGAACTGAGGAGCACAGAACCTGACACCGTGCTCGACATACAGCCACACCAGGGCTGAATAGAGGGGCTGGCAATGACCTGTTGGCATTGCTCTTCCTAATGCCCCCAGGATGCTATTGGCTTTCTCGGCCACAAGGGCACACAACTGGCTGCTTGTTGTCTGCCAGCACTCCCAGGTCTTTCATCGCAGGTGCAGGAATCCGCACTTGCCTTTGCTGTTCCTCTCTGCCCAGCTCTCCAGCCAGTCTGGGTCTTGCTGAACAACAGCACAGCCTTCTGGTGTATCAGCCACCCCTCTGTTTCGTATCATTAACAAATTTGGTGGGTTCTGTTTACACAACCTTATTTGAAGAAAGAGAGTGAGAACTTTTTTTCAGATGTTGGTTTCTTGGTTTTTTAAAATTTTAATTGTAGTTTTAGGAAAAATAGCAAATGTCCCCAACAAAATAGTGGCATACAAACCTATTTTTTAAAATTTTCATTTTAATCAAACGCTTTTTTTCAAGAAACATAGAAAGGGAAAAAAATTATTTTGGGATTGTAGAAGTTACCTTGATAACTAAAAACAGAGGGTCAATGTTTTTTCAAAATTTTGCATTGTCTTGAGCATATATAGTTAATAATAATAGTGTCTTTCCTCTTCTTGGTAGAATACTTCTAATCATATTTTCTCCACTGTCAAATCATAGTCTGATAAATAACTTCTCTAAAATATATTAATCATAGGTGGCATCATCAGCTTTTTAAAAAAAATTTTTCAAGTAAGTTAAGCAAAAAAGAAAATCTCAGTCCATTGCAAAAAAAAAAAAAAAAAAAAATCTATTTTTTGAAATGTATATGTTTAGATAAAACTTCCATAGAGTTTTTTTTTTCTTAATTGGATTTTGTGTGTTTTTTACTATTTCAAGGACAGAGTCTGGGGCAGACTAGAAGCAGAGAGAAACAAAAAAGAGCCTAATGATCCATAAAATGGATATGGAATATATGTGAGTTCAGCTTTGATATTTTAAATCAAATAGGGTAGGGTATAAGTGATGCATTTATACTCCTGATTTATTTGGGAAGGAAAAAATCCAACAAAACCAAACCATCACTGTGCCTGAACTCCCCCAAAAAGGCTGAAAACGTTTCCTTTTTTTTAGCCAATTCAAGTTATTATTCAAATAATAAACTTTGAAAAAGTTTATTATTTGAATAATAATAAAATAAAAAATAAAAATTCAGATAAAACTAGTAAATATAGCAAATAAAGCATCATAATTTTCAATAAAAACATCAAAAAGTGGGCAAAATTATTTTGAATTAATTGCAATATACCTCATAGCTGAAGCAGTTCAGTTCTTGAGTGCCACAGATCATTCTGTCTCTTGCTGGTCACCTAGCTGAGCTGGTGAGATCAGAAGTGAGAGACTTGTTTATTTTGGTACTTGTGAATACTCTATGATTATGATCTACTCTACTGTTTGATATTAGTGAATGGTTAATCCTTTTCTGTTTGCTCAGAGTTTAATGCATGCATCAGTTGTGTACACAACTCTGCAACTTCTGTGCTTTAGATCAGGAAGACCAAACAAAACAGGTTGAGTTGAATATGAGAAACTTTCTCTCCGTACAGAGCTCTATATACCATACCAGCAAGGAAGCAGTAGCTGAGACATGAAGCAAACATGATAAAAAATATTTCATTAGCATAATTAGGCAATCTTTTTTTTATGAAATAAAAACCAGTGAATTCTTCTACCTAATGAAAATAGGGATCTAGAAAGCTATATCTGATACTGTGCAGTATAAGACTGCTAATCAGTATTGAGGTCACAGAATCACAGAATATGCTCAGTTGGAAGGGACCCATCAGGATCATCGAGTCCAACTCCTGGCTCTGCACAGGACACCCCAAGAGTCACACCATGTGCCTGAGAGCATTGTCCAAATGCTTCTTAAACTCTGTCAGGCTGGTGCTGTGACCATTTCCCTGGGGAGCCTGTTCCAGTGCCCAACCACCCTCTGGGTGAAAAACTCTTTTCCTGTTATTGAACCTAAATGTCCTCTAACTCAGCTTCATATCATTTCCTTGAGCCCTGTCACTGGTAAAGAGAGCAAAGAGATGAGTACTTGTTCCTCCACTTTACCTCATGATGGTGTTGAAGACTGCAATGAGATCTCCGTTCATTCTCTTCTCTAGGCTGAACAGTCCAAGTGACAGTAAGGAACTGGCCAGCAATGGTAATAAATGATAAATTGAGTTTACTGTGATACACAAGCTAAGATAAGATAAAACACCATTCTAGATGAAGTCACGTTAAAAGGAGTCAAAACAATGCTCAACAAAGGACAGTTGGAGGCATGTAAGTAGTGACCACAAAAATGGAATAATTCATAATGTTTTAACTGAAACAGTGATCACAATGAATATATCACAAATGATGATATGATGTACAGTAATGTTACCAATAATTTAAAATCACAAAATAGCGTCAAGTTCCTAAACTGATTGAAAGGGTCTGAAATTAGCAGCAGTTCTGCCCCCTTTGCAAAGGAGAAAGAAAACAAAATAAAATCCCCAAACCCCATACAAAAGCCTGGTATTAAGAGCAAAATGCAATGCAAGACATAGTGAAACATTTTAAATGTTTGATGCTGATTTACCAGCTCTGTGTGGCTCACAAAAAAGAGAATTGAAATTAATCACCATTATTTTTACCTACTTGTAGAGTTTACACAAAATTAAGAATTATAGTTTTTGAAAGTCCCATTGTAATATAAAATTCAGTGTGATCTTTACAATTAGCAGCATAATCAGTCTATTTGCACACAGCAAATACATTTCAATCATGACTGTGGTAGCTGATTGGCCTGTGGCAAAAGGGACAGAGAGAGCTCTTGGTAAGACAGTCTCTGGTGCCAGAGACTTACTGGTCAGGGTTAGGGTGACCAGGAAGGCTTCTCCCAGGACGCATTGCTCTGTTACAGTAACCTACCCCAGTTTAGCTCCCCCGGTTGGCTGTTGGCCTCTACCCCTTGTCGCTCCACCAGAGCTTCTCCATTGGTCCCCGTTCCCTAGCCCCGCCTTTTCCCCCATCCCTGGATAAAACTGTGAGTTTTGGGATCATGTTGGTATTTGCCCCTGCACACTTTGACAGTGTAGAAGCAGTAAATGCTCCTGATGGAACGCACACAAATGCCCTTCTCAACTCTTTGCTACCGACTGTAACACTGAACCCACCCGTGCTTCTGTGGGGCACGCGTATGCCCAACAAAGCTGGGTCAGAGACAGTAATACATGACCATCTTGATAAGAATAGCTTATTTTCTATAGAGGGTAATAATTTGCCAAATTTACAAAATCCCTTTGAGGCAATAGAACAAAATGGAGGTGTCATTTCTTTCTGAGGAGAAAAAGTAAGAACAAATTAAGACCATAATAGTTTCTGGCCTAAGAATGGCCACCAATATCCTGAGCATTGAGATCAGATAAAGATTATCTCTTAAGGAATTGCATGGGCTTTTTTTTCAGTGATCTCAAACTTTCTTGCCTTAGAACAAAATATCTGTGATTTAAATCTCTGCTAAATTTAATTCTTTTGTCTTCCCAACTCTACATTCTTCAGGATTATATGAAAAAAAGTAAAATCCTATACTGATGTGAGATCCAGAGGAAAGGACTCCAAGCAATTTCAGTAGAAGAAACAAAAATAAAAATATATATATTTTCTCTACACAGCAAGGGCTACTGTTAATAAAAGCTGTGTTTCATTTAGAAGCTGCTCTGGCAATGTTCCTAACAAAATCATTACTGGCAATTGTTACAAAAACCTCAAATTAAAAATAATTAGCTGTCTATTGTGTTTAGACATCCAGTTCATTCACGTTGGTGTTCACTTAGGGAAGGTTTTCACTTAGGGTGAAACACACTCAGAGCAACAATAGTTCTGCTATAATATGAAGGGTGCAGATGTTTTAAAGAATGCTGTTGTAATATGATAAATTACAGTTCTTGGAGTAAAACCAGGAGTAAGATTTTAATTTTGGGTTTTCAGACAAAAATATCTATTAAATTTTATCTCCAAGGATGTACAACAGAAAGCTTTGCTGCAGGAAGAAAACCAAAGTATAGTCTAAAACTGAGGGTTTTTTGGTCTGGTCGGTGTCATAGTGGATAAGAGTCATGTTGTTTCCTCAGAATGCATATGTACTGAAAAAAATTTCAACACCTGTAGAAGGGAGCACATAGGTTAATTCATGATAACATTATTGTTAGAACCTGATGGACAGGTGCAAGATAAATCCTTCTAAAATAATTTTTATGATCCGTCTTGGAAAGTAGTCAGTATTCAATCAGGAAAACATCAATAGCACTTGTATAAAATAATAGTATTTATTCTATTGTTTCTTAAAACACCTTTCAAGTCATAATTTTGCTATTGACCAAGTATTTTCAGCAGTTTTGATACTTTAGGTAGAAATGAGAAAGATTCTTGCACATTTTTATTTATGAACTTTTTTGGTTGGTATAGAAAATATAGTGCTAGAGTTTGAAAGTTGAAAGCATTTCTTATTTTATTAATTCTCTAATTCTCAATATGAAGCCTTGAAATGTGATCATTTATGGGATGGAAACACTTAAGTTAATGAGTTTATGCCAGTTTGTGGAGAGATTACTGTAAGTTTTTCTGCCATAGAGGAATTTTATATAATGGTTTTAAAGACACAATTAACTTAATTTGATGAAGATAGAAATTATTGAATGTGAAATTTATTGATGATTCCAATGAAATAGTGATAGTTACACTGATGGATGTTTTAAAATTCTTCTGAAAAACAAATTAGATGTCCGACAAATATGTGTTTAGAAGATTTTCCAACATAATTTTTTCTATAACATCTGTTTTTTAGTTTCTCAGGACAGAGACTGGGATTATAATTAAGAGATAATGCTAGCTAGAATACTACAAAAGATCCTCTTTCTTTCTAGTCATAAAAGATGTTAGTGTTGTTTAATGATTTTGCTTTAGTAACTCAATGAGTTTTAATAATTTAAGTATGATCGTCTAGTGAAAAAAAGAAAACCACAACATTGCAATATTATGAAATGTTAATCTAATATCACTCTAATCTGAATATCAACAATGGTTATTGATGTTTTCGCAAATCATAAAATGGTATAGAGATTGTCTCCCAAAGACATCAGTAGTAGAGAACATTAAGGTAGCCTCAAAGAACGTATGTAATTTATATGAATGAATACTGTTTTGCCTGTTTGTACTGAAAATATTTATGAATGTTATAACTGAATGGATAGTTCAATGTAATGAAATTTTATATGTACTGGACTCTGGTATTACTTGTAAAGTTTACATTAGACCTTCAGATACTGCTGGGAAAAACACAAAGTCTCACATGATGATAGAGTGGCATGTAGTAGACAAAAACTAGATTCTACTTATTATCTGCAATATACAGAGCAAAGAGTACAAAGTAATTGCTCAAATCTTTTGAAACTTAGGGAGAAACTGTTTCCCTCTGGACTAAAAATGGCCAAAATATTTTAAATCAGACAGCAATTTCTGTAAGTTAATTGGAGAACCAAGGCCAATTATGATCTTACTATTGAAACAAATTTCTTGTATTGTAGGGGAAAAAAATAAAACAGAGATTGATGAACAATGAGAGAAGAGATCACAGGCTATTCATGGACAAAAAAAATTTATAAATCTAAATTAATAATTAATTCAAAGTTCTTTTCTTACTCTTGACATTCCTGAACTCAGAAATATTCTGAACTTTGCAGTTTATTCTGTGATAAATTTGAGTAAGTGTAAATACCTCATTGGTTTATCTCAGTTTATTTAGGAGAAGTAGTTCTTCCAGTTATTTTGACTTGCAAATATATGTTTTAAACAAATTCAAAAAACCTGTAGATCCTCAGGAGTTTAGGAAATTAAAAAAAAAATCAGATTTCTTAATTGGCTTGAAACACACTGCACCCTCACCACCTCTCCCCCCCCCAAAAAAAACCCAAAAAACAACCAACTGCACTAAAACCCCAACAAAAACCAACAAACAGTCAAGTTGGAAAAAAATACCCTCGGGAAACTGCATTATCAAGGCCCCTATGTGTCAAAACTGGCCCCACATGTGGCAGTTTTCAGCTCTCAGGAATCGAGTGTGCCTGGTATAAAGTATTTTAAGATTTCCTGACTCAGATTCTCATATTCAACTCAAAAGAATTTCTTACAGGACATAACCCTGGCAAATGAAAATGGGTTGACTTCTCTGTTTGCAGCTATGTGTGGCTGAATACAACTGGGCTACATTTTTATATACAAACAGAATAACAAAATGCTGTGCTGGTATTCCGAAAGGAACAGTTTTATAGAAGTGGAGGTAAATTGGATCAGAGGCAAAATGTAAACAGAATGTCAATGCCAGACAGGAATTAATTAAACTACATTTCCACCTCAGTGTTTACACAGATACTAACGAGGAGAATGTGGGGTCTTTATGTTCCTCTTTAGTAGCAGTGTAAGAAGCACATACCCACACCCAGTGGAGTTCATCTCAGTTTAATGAAATATCATAATTATTGCGTTTTGAGCCTAAACTAGTCACCTGGTTCTTCAAGACAAAAAGAATCTCCTTGGATAGGATTTCTTTGACCAATGTCTGCAACAAGTTCATCAGTATCACAGCTCAAACTGCTGCTCAGTGTAGTTTATAACAATAGTCTCCTAAAAGAAATAGTCCCTTACAATGTCTTTCATCTCAAAATGCGTATCAGCTGGAGAAGGTTCTAGAGAACAAGTCTTATGAGGAGCACTTGAGTGAACTTGGGTTGTTTATTTTGGAGAGAACAAGGCTCAGGGGAGACCTTATGGCTCTCTAGAACTACCTGAAAGGATGTTGGAGTCAGGTGGGTGTCAGTCTCTTCTCCCAAGTAGCAAGTCATAGGATGAGATGAAACAGCCTCAGCTTGTACCAGGAGAGGTTCAGATTACACGTTAGGAAAAAATTCTTCACAGATAGGATTGTCAGGCATTGGAACAGACTGCCCAGGGAAATGGTTGAGTCACCATCCTTGGAGGTATTTAAAAGTCATGTAGATGTGGCACTAGGGACATTTGTTAGTGGTGGACTTAATAGTGCTAGGTTTGAATGCAGTGATTTTAAAGGTCTTTTCAAACCTAAATAATTTTATGATTCTATGATCTGAAATAGTCAAGAGAAACATGAAATAGGCATTTCTCCTCTGAGTGTGAAAGTAGTTGCAGGCAATTAATTTACATGTAGATAGTTTTGTCTGACATTCCTTAAGTTAACCAGAATGAATTATACTCTTCAGGGCAGTAATTAATCTCTTTCAAAATAGTTGCCTGGGAAAGGTGAAATGACTCTTTGAAGACACCTCTTTCTCTCCAGGTCCTTGGAATAAGGCAATGAGCTGAGAGATAGTATATTTATTTTGAGAGAGGGCTTCTATTCATTGAGTGTCAGTGTCTGCACAATTGCACAGTTTGATATGTTCACTTTGTGGCTGCACATGAGGCTACTGCCACAGCCTCACAGTACTTTAAAGCCATCACAGAAGGAGATAGTCTGAAAGTAAGGTTAAATAGCAAGAAGATTAAGGTAAAGAAAGAAAAAAGTAGAGTTTCAAATTATACAAGAGGGAAAAGTGAGAAAGTTTTGCCTGTCTATTGACTGATCAGTGATCTAAAACTGAAAGATGAAATCTCTACGGAGTAGAAAGGGTTTACTGGAAGCAGCTTCTTTGAAAAATTAATTCACAATATTCTGAAAATGCTGCAAGTATAGCTAAAGAGTATTTGGTTTCATGATCATAAAGTATCAGCTATAGTTTTCCAAGTATTTGTCAGTGGAAATTCAGAAATTAATCTAAATATCATTGTACATGTCAGAGACAACTTTATGAATTTTCACTGAACTAATTCCCTGGAAGGATTTGTTAAAAGGAAATTACAACCTCATCTCAGAAAGCACTAGGGAAGCTAAACCCAAAATGTTTAAAGTGGGAAACAAGTTAGTTTTTTGATATGCCAACAAATCAAGAGGACTCTGTGGCTCGTGCAAACTGCTTCAGACAAAATATTGGCAGAACTTTGGATAAGGCATTTGTGATAGTCAAGACCCAAACTATTAACAACACACTAGATGTACTGACAATGGAAAATAAATTATGATGAGAGAATTTTGGCTTGAATATGGCTATGTTATCACAGAACTTAAAATTGTTCTTGGAAAGGTATACAATGGCAGCACTCTCAGTGTGGAAAGCGGTCAGCAAATAGGGTAAGTTTCATCTGTTTTAGCTACATATGTGTCCACTTGCCAGTAAGAAGAAATGGACATTCTCCAAGCATGAGTCATCTGACCTATTTTAAATGTTTGCTTTAGGATGAGATGAATCAGCTTCTAAATGCACATTAATAATGAATACTTGTTCAAATTAATCTTTCATATAGTGTCTGTGAAAAGAATACAGGAACAATCCCTTAAGAGTCCATGAGTAAGATACTTCTAAATATTAATAATAATTCCAGTGTAGCAGATGTCTCAGGAAAGCAGTTGGCATTATTATAATTTTCCTAAAGAATGAAAAGGCCTGCATGAGCTCCTGAAAAGGGGCAGCTTCCCCAATACGGGACATTTGTTGGAGAGAAAGAAAAGGAAACTTCCCTAAGGTACAGAAAGGGAACTGAGAAATGCTGTATCTAAAGAAATACTTCAGGGAAACACAAGGAATATTTTCATCAGATTGAGGTTGTGAAGATACTATACCCTGAACACGTAACAAAACCAAATGCAAGATAATGCTTTGTCCACAATATTCTAAGGCAAGACGGCTCTGCTGTTAAGACAAATTGCTCTGTGGGTTTCTGTGGTTTGGTATTTTTTGCCAAACAATCTAGCTTCAAAGAAATCGGTAATTTAATAAAAATTTATACACAAATACCTACTTTAATTACTAAGATTCAGATAAAATTGAATTTGATAACAAATATAAATCAGAAACTGGGAATTCTCCCCAATAAAACAGCAAGTGGTAAAGCAATCCTAGCATTTATATTTATCTATTCATATAAGAAAACCATATAACTATGGCATTAATAATGCATAAGAAGCAGAAATTTGCTCATTACTCTCTCCTCATAGTTAGAAAAAGTTGAATTGGTAGATTCATATCAGGTGATGATGATGAAATATCTCCCACTCCCACTATAACTCTGGAGATTTTTAAGCAGCAACTACTAAAACTAGGTATTTTAAAATTTGTCTGGCATTCAATAATTTTAAAAGAACTGGCTGGGGAGCTCCCTAGACAATTGACATTGATTTTTCAATAAGTCTTGGAAAACTAGGGAAGCTCCAGAGGACTGGAAGAAATCTAATGGGTCAATATTTCAAAAAGACAAGCAGGATGAGCTATATAATTAATTGTACATAAACTGGCTTTGATCCCAGGAATACCCTGGAACATTTCATGAGGACTCCAAGACTAAGGGATTTAAAATAGGTAACACAGAAAATGTAAATCAGTACTGATTCATTGAAAACAGAAGTTCAATTTTCATCAGATTACATGACTGATATATCACAGCCCTGAGTCAATTCTTAGCTGTGTGTAAATATTCTATTTCATGTAAAAATACATTTAAGAAACAAAATGCTGGAAGGGACTCCCTGTGTTGCTGAAATAATTCATAAACTCTTTCTTTTATGTATGACCTCCAGAAAGAGAGAAAGAAACATCTCAAAAGTACCTAACATTTTTGCCCTTTTTTCCTACAAGGTCAACCTACAGTAACACTAAACTATTTAATTTCTTCACAGAAAGTGCTGTTTTCATGATTATATGTAACTTTTTTTTAATTTCATGTAAATGTTGTCCTGTGTATTTTAAAAGTTTTGACTTGGGATTTTTTATTTTATTTTGAATTAGTTTTTGATAGGGCACACAAAAGTGTTCCAAAGGTGTTACCTCATTTAACAAGTCCTTCAGTCACTTTTGCTACAGTGGGCTTCCATTTCCACAAACAGCTTTAAATGGCATCTTTGTAACCACCTTCTATTCATAATTCATAATATAACTGGGTGACTAGATCAACACAAAAGTAGTGGGATGAATAATGTGTACAGTGGGCACAGAAAAGCTAGAAAATAACCTTTTATATCAACTTGCACATAAACCTTTTAATGTCAAATTATTGCTCAACCTTTCAAGGTCATCCATATCTTTCCATTTGCTATTTTAAACTTCAGCATTAATAGCATCTCACATCACCATGTAATTAGAATATATCTTTGAGCCAGTCACTAATATCAGTCACCTTAAAATGATCAAAGACAAATGCTTAAGGAACTTTATAAATAAATTCTGTCAAGTCTCACAGTCCTCTTTTAAAAGAATTTTCTTGTCTCTCATTTATTCATTTATTCATTTACACAGTTCTATGGCCCATCTTCTTCATCATCATTAATAATTTCCCATGTGGTGCTACGCTACATGTTTTACTAAAATCTGGATAGATCTGATGTATCACAATTCTCTTGACTATAGAAAACTATCTGATTATTCTGGTAGAAACAAGCCCTGAAAAAAACATTTAAATTTATTTCTACTGTTCCTATCTCTTTAATTACTGTTTTCTTTAAAATTGACATTGGATTATATCTATCTATTGGATAAGTCTAGTAAAGAATTCTTACTCTTCTTCTCATAAGTACAATATTTGCTAATTTTACATGAACTGATATTTTTTCATTAAAAACCTTTGTCATTGTCTTGATGTCATCAAGCAAAAGTTCATTTGATGTTCTGAGTAGAAAATGTGGTTCATTCAACTGACAGATTTCAGTTCTGATGCCACTAAGGGTTTTTTAGACTCTGTGTGGGGGCTGAGGTTTTTGCTTTGTTTTTTCAAATTTGTTCTCGTTACCTGCTTTACTTTTGCTCCATTTTTCCTGAGCAGTATTATAACTATTCTGGGTCGTATCCTAGCTACAATGTCTATCCATAGGTCTGCCTTTGGTTTTGGTTTTTTCTTTGTTCACCTGGGTTTTCGTGTTGCTGTGGTTTTGGGGGAACTTATTTTTGATTTGTTTTTGGTTTTTTTTTACTTAAGAACTTTTGATTCTTTATTTAAACTTTGGGAAATTTAACTTGATTTATGTTTTCTGCTAATCACTAAGACAAGTTTCTTTGACAATCAGCAATTTTTCCACTGTTTATGGAATTTCTGACTACCTGCAACTTACTGTTAATTATTCCTATGAGATTTACAGATCTTTTCTACAAGCTACTTCAGTACAAGTACTTATATACTCCCTTAGGAAACAACATGAAAATTTTGACAACTGTGAGTGATAAAAATTTTGAACCTGCTATGCTTTAGGTTATGAATAAATTGCTTCAGTAAATGGTTTTGTTAGCTTTTCAGAGTATCCCTCTTTGATAGAAGCAACAAACAATAAATATTATTTTGTTTTTAATTTAACTTTCCAGGAAGAAAAGATATGTCAGGACTTTCTGAAACATAAAGGTGGGGTAAAGTTCTCAAAGTGACATTACTTGCAGAAGTATTATCTCTGTAACTACTCAAAAGATACTTCAGAAAACCCCGCAGAGCCTCTGCTTCACATAACACTAAGGAACTTAATGACATGAAACATGACTAGTCAATATATTGTAAAGAAAGAGGCAATACTTATCAGTTATGTTGCCATTACTATTACTGATTCCTATTTTCAAATCAATTTCTTTGCTAAAGAAATTAAAACACTACAAAATCAAAATCCATATTGTACTCTTAATGGGGAATTATCTTCAAGCAGTTCTGTTTTCAGAAACTTCCACTGAACAAATCTACTTTTTAGTCCTAAAGCATGTTAACAATTACCTGGGGGAAAAATCCCTGAATAACTGGAATTCTTCATAAACTCAGTTATATGAAGGAGCCTGTCTTTTTGAAAAGTCAATCATATCCTAAAAAGAAAGGTATATTAAAAAATATGGGGCTCTCATTACTTACTTACTACTTTGCCCTGAAAACTTGGTGATCATGATGATTTATTTACTAGGGATAAGACCTTGCTTCAGTGTTGTAGTCAAAAAGGCTAAACAAAGCTTAAATGAACAAAAAAACCCTGCTAGAAACATGGATTTTGTATTACCTCTGTAGCTGATGTTGGTAACACTGCTTAATTTCCAGTGATTAACCTTTGGTTGCATTCCACTTTTCACATTACTGTCATGCAGTATTCATTTTCAGTGTTCACTGAAAGAAAAAGAGCTGCTGAAATACTTAGATTATTAGAAGGGGTTCAACATGGAATCACAAAAAGAATTTTGATGTTCTGAAGAAAAATCAATCTATTAAATTTGACAAGAGAAGATTAGGAAATGATTTAAACACTATATAAAATGCGTATGTGCTGAGTAAAATTGTTAGATTTTCAGGTAACAATGGAAATCTTTATAAATACAAGACAATGTAGGCTGTAGATATAAAGCATACTAAGTATTCCATGTGTAACTGATATGTGTATACTTTGATACTGCAGTACATGTATAATTTATAACATTTCATTAAGTTTGGAGCTTGACACCTGCAAATTAATACCAATATAATTTAATTTAATTTGGTGACTGATTATTGGAATAATTTTTGCAGCCTAATAGAATTTTCCTGTCTCTAATGAAATTTAAAACAAAAAATCAAGTTAGGATATTTTGAGGTTGTGTTTAGGAATGACATTCCTAAAATCCTCTTCCACAGCTACATTTTTCTCGGTGGACAGCTTTGATTGATACAGGTTGAGATGGGCAAAATAGTCCTTCAGAACAGAAATATGCCAAGCACAGCTGATTATTTATTTATGCATAAGTAAACAATCATTAAATGCTATACAGTTCTTCTACCATTCAGAAAAACTTGTAGATGAATTTCTGAGGATGAAACTCAAATAATTCTAGCATGGATCTGTTTGCAATATTACTGGGGGTTGGCACCCCTCTGATCTTGTATTATTGATGGTATTTGAATCTGATTACCAACTGGTGTTTACAACATGTCAATGGTTCTTTTTATTCATGAGTATACAGGAGCTGGCTTTTTTGGTTGTCTTGTTTGGTTGGTTTGGGTGTTTTTTTAAGGGTCTGTGTATATGAGTGTGTTAAAAGTACTGCCAAGAGAGATTAACTATGGAATAATATTCCATTTGGCTTGTAAAACCCTGATCCATTGATACATGTTATATTTGCCACAGCATCTACTTCTCAGTTTAGGTTTCAGTCTCCCTCTGGACAGAAAACAATTATGATCCACTCTGGTTGAGAGCACAAGCAGACAAGCTAAAATTTTGTATATGCAATAAACTTAATTCTTAAGAAATCACTTCTCTCTGTTAAAGGCTACCACTGTGCTGTCCTCAATTTTTCTTTTAGTGTACAGATGAAGACATTTTCTGTGCAGTCAATAATTTCCATTTTCTTGCAGAGATACACAGGGTCCAATTCACTAGCATCCTGAGGATCCTTATCCTTTATAATTAGAATTCAACTCTTACTAGAAGAAATCTTAAATGGTAATAGAAAAAAGCAATGCATTGTCTAAATATACAATCAGACAGGTATACAAGTCAGGTGAAATGGATCAGATCGTTTTTATATTCTGGTTTTTACAGCATCCTTTTTGCTAATAATGTACATGTATTCCTCACAAACCATTGATTTCCAAACAGATTGGTGATGTATCTCATGCACTGGGAAAAAATGATGTTGCTATTTCAGCTGGAGTTAGATTATATTCTACAAGGATGTAGCTGTCTCAACTATTGATGAGACAATTTCATTTTTGAAGACGGGAAAAAAATGACTTTGAGCTTTTTGGTAAAAAATATCAGTACTGTTATCACTACTGTTATTATTTTAAGGGGAGATTTTATTATTCTTCTCATGCTGAGTTCTTGGACAATTAAGCGGGCAATGTTCTTAGAAAAAATAAGTAAAGCGATTTGACAGTCAACTTCCTTGTATATGAGAGCTACTTTCTACATATTTGGCAGACCAAAGCAATCCTAGGATAGTCATTCTCATGAGCACAGAGTCCCTTCTGTATTGACCAAAGTACGGAAGTACAGGTATTGATTCATCACATTGGTTAGTTGAGGTCTGTGACCTGGAGTTCCAAAGAAACAAGTGCAAGCAAAAGGTTAAATATAATGCCATCTTGAAAAGCAATGCTGGAGGCCAGTGGAGCCGAGGAACCCAGCATTTTCACCATACTGAAAGGAAAAGCTAAGATTCAGTTGACACTTTGAGCCTCCGTTTTGATGTTCGTGGGCACAGAACTTTGTTATAATCCATGGCAGTCAAAGAAGTCAGTAGAGTCTAAGGGAAATTTGGAGTGTCATTAAGCAGAGAGAAAGGATTCAGATCCATAGTCACAGGTGCCTAATCCCATTTGAAATACCTTGGTTTATTTTTATGCGTATGCACAGGAATGGCAGATATGGCAGAGGATATTGGAAGATCTCACATGACAGTGACATTTGAGTCTAATCTAGCAAGTGAGTTGTAGGTAGCTGAACTGAACTGAGTATCTCCACAGGAACCTGCGGTACCCACCTACAGCACCTGAGTTTACATATCTTCAGACTGATCTGGAACAGACATCGACTCCCAATTACTTTGAATTGTCTTACATCAGTTGTAAAACACCAGCATGAATACAGCATATAAAGAGCCATAAGAACCAAGAGTTTCCTAAACAAACAAATTAAAAAAAAAAAAAGAAAAAAAAGGGTATCTGCGTAGGTGAATTTTATACAAAAAGTAGTAAATGGCATCTTTTAGGAATATAAAAAGCCCAAATAAACCTCTGAGATTTTGCCATTCTTTACAATTAAAGAACTTGGACTCTCAGGTATAGCAATTCTTTGTTGATAGTAGCTTGATTTATTGTAGTAACCTCTTTAAAACAAACACATAATTTAGTTTTCCATAGAAAAATATGGATAACAAAATTATTAATCTTGATAGGTTTAGTTAATTCATTAAAAAAAAAAAAAAGTGGAACTTGGTCATGGAATGCAATAAAAAAATTTAAAATTAAGCTGATTTGCTGAACAAACAACCACAGAAGCAGAAGCATTAAAGAAGTAGTTTATCTGAATTACTGTAGAAAACAAAATATTTTGAAAATTTCTTCATTAGGGAAACAAAATAAAAATATAAATCATAATAAAAAAAGAAGATGCATTTGGCTTTCTAAACAGTTTATAGAATTGTAGCAGATGTCCAATTTAGAAGATATTCGAAACGGCACATTGTATATTGTGAAAGTAGTAACGAATTATTTTCTTACAAGTATTCTACTGTGTTTTAATTTTGGGTACTTCATTATACATTACAGTACATGGTACTATTTCTAAGATTTAGTAGAAACAGGGTTTGTTGTATTTGATCACTATAGCAACAGACAAAACAGTGCACTTTGCAAAGAACAGCCTAGAACAAGGATTTCAGATATTTCTATTATTTATATATTTATATTTATCTATGATTATCTATAATAATAGAAACAATTCTCTATACTTGTAGTATGTAATTATTAGATTTAAATGAATTATATATAACAGTAGAAATAATAAGATAATAATAATACATAATAAAATAATAAAGATCAGCCGTCTGTAAAGTCAGGTGAATGAAGAAATAGGAACAAATACTCAAGTCTAAAATGGAGTATATCGTAGGGGTGTTTTGTGACTGTAATATGCATTACAGTAGTATGTTTCCTCTAATATTCTATTTCTCCTGAAACATATTTAGAATGATTCATTAAAACAAAAAAAATTCTCTGTGAAGAATGCCAAGTTTTTAAACCTGGGGCAGAAATAAAAGTTTATAATGACAAATTTCATTATAAATGTTAAAATTTTGGAATGTTTATATGTTTAGAATATGCATATATCTAAAATAAAGGGTAAATTTTTTTGGTTTTGAACTGCATAAAATGTTCAAGGTAATTTTTTTAAACCTAATGACTAGGTTGAGAGAGTTAATATAGTTTTTCAATTTCTAGCAATCTTGATATTTGAAAATATTTTACCTGTCTTAGTTGATCGTCGTGGATTTGAGATATTTTAATGTTTACAGAATTTTGTTTGCAAAACGCTCTGCACTAATATGTGTTTGGATGAATTACCAAGAAGTTGCTTTTTATGATATGGTAGTAGGATTGCATAACACACAAATTCAGGACACTATGGCAATGAGCACTTCTGAAATGTTTTGAGGATATGTCAAAGAAAGTTATAATTATATCCTTTAATTTAAAAAACAAAAAACCAAAACAAATGAAACCAAAAAACCCAAACAAACAAACAAAAAAAAAAAACCCCAAACTTTTAAAGATCTTTAAAAACTTTCATTGAAAATGCTGAATATGTACACAAGATTACTTTATTACCTTACATAAAGTCTGGTCCCTTTACTTGAAGGCTACTCTGTAAAAAGCATCATTGGAAAAACTTAAGATGCTGAATAGGATTAAATGCCTTATAACTCACAGATGCAGGCACAGCCCCAGACATACTGCCAGTAATGCTATTCTTTAATTTATACAACTTGATTCTAATTAACTTATGGAAAAAAAAACCCAAACAATTCTTTTATATGATGTAAAATGAAAAAAAACCAAAAGGCTGTAATTGACTCAAAGAATTTGCAGGGTAAGAAATACCATCTAGGTAAAGGCAGGACAATAAGTGGGAACCATGTGATTATGTGACAGTTAAGGCTGCTAAATTCAGTAAATCTCTGTATGAGGTCAGATTTATATTATGAAAATAAGGTCTGTAACCTGCAGATACTAGGAGCTTCCTACCTCCAATTAATTTTATAGTCAGAAGTTTTACATATGCACACACATTTTAGGAATGATTTTGTAAGATTTGCAGCCAGATATTTTCGAGTCTTGTCTTTTAAAGGAACTCTTTATGCAGCAAGGAGCAGCATGGGCCATCGATAATTAGCTTCTGTTGTTAGGGACCATTTTTAATCACCTGGCAAATCTAGGACATCTGCAAGATCTGGAAGTCCAAGATGATTCTTAGTCTGTACTGGTACTGTCACTTAAAATTTGCATATTCATAGCAAAGTAGCATTTACTGCTTTGTGCAAGCTACTCATCATGAGGAAAAGGCTTCTAGAGAGCTGTGTTAGGAAACACAGCCAGACTGGGGAGTAGGGCATGTGAAGTCTTTACTGATGGTGTTTAAATACGACAAGAAATTATACACCTGGAAGTGGATTGTGTTCGTTTCAGAATCTCAGGATATAGACACTGACTTTTACCTTTATATTATGAAAAAAGGTAACTAGTTATATAAATTGCCATAGAACTGGAATTCACTTAATACTGCTTGTTCCTATATTCTTCATTCTTTGTTTCCTGCACTTTACTTCATTCCTTAGAATACAGAGCAGTGGGCAGATGTAAAACATTCATTAATTAAAGTAGTAAGTTTGTAGCTTGAAAACAAGCACTTTTAGATCATAGAAGAGAACCAGCAACTCCTTGAATGGAGTTTCTGCAGCAGTTTAGTAACCAATTCATCTCAGCAGCTTCACAAGTTTCAAAGCCTGTTTACATCCTTTTACAGTTAGGAATAAAAATTAATACCACATTTTAAATTAATTTAAAACAACAGTGAGCATTTACTTATAAAACCTGGTTTCAGCTATTTAACATGCAACTATCAACCTGTTCAGAGACTCAGAGGATTTACACTTAGCAATTTGAATTATCAAGATACTAAGAAAACTTAGGGAAACATTTTAAACATGATTGAGGACAGGACATAAGGACAGCATTTTCTGTGTTGTATCAATTTTCACAGGGTACTGTGAGAAAATATTGCAGGATGGAGTAGGAATTTTTCATGAGGAAGTGGGAATAAAGGACTAAAAGAGGAAGAAAAGAAGATTCCACATACATATGTCTTAATGAACATAGGAATTCAAGATTGCTCATCTCTTGAGGAAAAAACAGGCCAGTTCCACAGAATTCTTCTATTCCAAATTGAAAATTGGCAACAATAGCAAAATTTTTCACTTGCACATGGATTTCTTCTGTACATAATTAAAAATATTAACCTTTGTCAAGATTCAATTACTTCCATATTGAGTTTTTGGGATGAAGTATCAGAAGCAGGAAACACAGTTAAGGCCAGTAGTCATCCCAGTAAAATATTGCGACTTAAAAGTTACTTAGCAACTTTTCAAAGTTACTTGTTCCAAACAGCACAAAGCCAAGATGAACAGAGTAACTCGAAAGCCAGCTGAGCCTTGCCTGAATCTCAAAACTAGTCAACTCATAACTAGCATATCTTGACCTGTGGAAAAGTCACTGCAAAAAAATTCTCATACTCCTTTTGTTTGAAAACACCACTTTCTACAAATAGACATTACATTTTCAAATAAATGGATCCAGAAATGTCAGCCACAGCTATTAGTTTCATAGTGTTATTCTATGTTTAATTTTCAGTCTATTTAAGACTATACATCATCCCCAGGCCTTAGGGATATCACAGGTGGGTGCATTTTCTACATGAAAGATAACCTATTCCAAGGCTGTACTTTGACTAGATCTCAGAAATACTCTATGACATATGTAAGTGCTATTCTAGCCATAGGGATAAAAATTTCTATATATTGTAGTATATTAAATGGAAACACCTCATTTTGACTAGAAATTAGTCTTGCAATCACATGTAGGACAGAGTAGCAAAGAGATCTCTGTAGCTTTAAAAAGTTAAATACAAAAGTGTTAGAACTAAGGTATTAAAGCCAAACCAAGTCATATGTGGAATTTGAAACAAGGAACAACCAAAAGTAAGTAAAAGTGACTTGTAAATTACAATAGCAAATAACCCATGAAGTCAGGGGAAGAAAAAGAGCAAAGCAGCAGAGATATTATAAATTAATTTTTTTAAAGGTATTTCATTTAAGTCTAATTATCCATAGTGCATTCACAGAATAAAACGTTTCTTTGCTTTTATATGTAAGAGCACTGCACTGTGTTCCCTGAATATATTAATTGCTGATGATACTAAAGGAAGCTTTATAAGGTAAAGAATGGTCTATCAGAAGTGTTTAGGCATTTAGTTTTTCACCCTGATCAGATTTCAGGATGCTGTCAATCTGCCTACCTGCCTACCTGCCTACCTATCTGCTTTGGTTTCTGTTGTTTTAGAGTAATTTGGTTTTTTGGTTGGTTGTTTTTTTTTTTTTCCAATTGTGATTTAAAAGTTGGTACATTGACAGTAAGGTTTTAGGTGACAGATTTGTTCTTTAAAATTCTTACATGATGAGCAAATTTTTGGCTTATAACCTTGAAATATTACAGAACAGAATTATTTAGTTACTAGATAGAATCAGCTCTGTGTTAGTAAGCTCATTAGTCTTTGCAGTCATATCCTATTCTGAATCGCCTCTGAGCCATTATCTCACTCCTTTGTAGAGAACTTCTATGTACAGTCAGAGAAATATTAAAAATTACCTTTAGAAAATAAAATATTGTGAAAATATATGCAGGAGCAGTGAGAAGGTAGGATACCATGATGTTACTTAAAGGACTATTTTCAAGAAGAGTGTGGATCCATTCAACAAAAAAATTGTCTAAGCCTTTTCAGTGTAAACAGTAAGAGAGTAATTTCCTCAGTTTCTTTAGGAGTTTAATCTCATTAAGAAGTGAATAAACATTTTATAAAATTATATGTCATTGCTGGTTTCCAAAAAGATGTGTGACCCTTTCTTTTTGCTCATCAAGAGATTCAGAGACAAATGCTCCGTATTTTTCAAGTAATTGCGACACAACCAAGATACAGCATCACTCTTGCACATATGAAGAGTGGAATGACTGGCAATGTGCAGCAAAGGGGTTTTTTAAAAGTAAAGAATTCAACAGGAAGTGGTCTTGTTTTGCAAAACTGTCCTATTTCAGAGTAGAGTAGTAGAACAGAAGATGAATATGAGTTCAAAAAAACGTTATTAACGAAAAGTTTTTAAACATGATTGCTGGTTAAGTATGGCCAGCAAAAAGCATTGTGACTTGTTTCTGTTTATGGTTAATCTTATATATTTAGCCCAGATAAGTCCTTCACTTAAATCTCTACTAGATATTAGTACCAGATGATTTGCTTTTAACTTCGTAGGAATCTACCCTGTCACTTTAATGTCAAGGTTCCCATTCATAACTCCTACTAGAACAGTCTCTTTACAAACAAGGATAAGCCTTTATTTGATGTTTCCTTACTTACCTCCTCTTTTCTCTGGAGCTTCTACACAGAAGAATTTTACAGTGAATAAGTTCTTTTTGGCAAGATAGACATATGTAATGACCGGGTTTCTTAATGTATCTTACTTTATCATAAAATAAAATGCCAAAACAGATATTATTATTTTGCAATCATAGTTAAGAGTAAGGCATCGAAATCACCTGCATTGACTGATTGTATTTTTTTAATTTTTCATATTTTTTCCCACAGCTTCCTTTCACTTTAAAATACCTATGCCTTGTAACATTACTGCAAATCTATGGAAATGATATAGTTCGATTTGCAGATTAAAGCAAGAACAGGGAATATTATATATTTAAATCATTTTTCCTATAGTTCTTCATAAAACAATTCTGTTTGTGTATCATCTCTTAATTTGGATTGCATATCTGGTAACAATCTGCCAATGTGGATATGTCTAACATTTGTGCAAGAGACTTGGTTCTCTCAGACTACTCACTTTTCATACGAAGTCAATGAAGAGTCTCTGGAAACATGTTCTTCACTAAGCCAAAGTATTTGTGTAGACTCCAGAGGAAGATTTTCAGAGACCTGTCTCTCTCTGTCTATAGAAAGGGCAGGATGGTGGTGAAGGGGCACAAGTTTATGAGGTAACCTGAAAGGTATATACAACTGAATACACAATGCCAGATGAGTCAGATTCCTTTCAGTCTCCATAATGTTTCTCACTGTGCTACTTGCAATTTATTTAAGTATCAAAAGATACTTAAAGGCAAGGCCAGCATTTATCTCAGACCAAGTTTTTCCATAATAAATTTGCACAGAGATTTTTATTTAAACCAAAAAAAAAATTCAGAAACTGAATATTATTAAATATTATTTTCATTATTATCATTATGATATGAAATTCAAGAGTGCAAAATGTTGGGTCCTGCACTTAGTTCCCAAAAACCCATGCAATGCTGCAGACTTGGGAAGAGCGGTTATAAAGCTCCCCAGCAGAAAAGGACCCGAGGGTGCTAGTCGACAGCAACTGGACATGATCCATTGTGTGCCCAGGTAGCTGAAAAGGCCAATGGTATCCTGGCCTGTATCAGCAATAGCGTGGTCAGCAGGACCAGGACAGTGATTTCCCCCCTGTACTTGGCACTGGTAAGGCCACAGCTCGAGTGCTGTGTCCTGCTTTGGACCCTCACTACAAGAAGGACATTGAGGTGATAGAGCGAGTCCAGAGAAGGGCAATAAAGCTGGGGAAGGGTCTGGAGCACCAGTGTTATGAGGAGCAGCTGAAGGAACTAGGGTTGTTTAGCTGGGACGAAAAGAGGATCAGGGGGAACTTTATCAACCTCTACAACTACCTGAAAGGAGGTTGTGGCACAATAATCTCTTCTCCCAGGTAACAGGAAACAGGATGAGAAAAAATGGCCTCAGTTTTTCCCAGGGAAGGTTTAGATTGGATATTAGTAAAATTTCTTCCCGGAAAGGGTTGTCAAATGCTGGAACAGGCTGCCCAGGGAAGTAGTGGAGTCACTATCTCTGGAGGTATTTAGAAGACACCAAAGAAGCTGTGACACTTGGGAACACAATTTACTGGTGAACTTGGCAGTGCTGGGTTATCAGTTGAACTTGATGAATTTGTGTGTCTTTTCTTACCTCAACGTCTCTATGTTTCTATGATTCTATTAAATCTCTTTCACAACCAAAATGTCCTCTTCTTCATTATTTTGAGTGTTTCTGGTGTAGTTATACTTTTGGCTTTGTGCTACAGCTGTAACTGTTACATGCATGCCTTGAAATAAAAATATTTAAAAGTTCAGTTATGTAGGACATCATATTTTCCTGTACTAACGGAGGGCAGAGGTCTCTACTGCCTTCATAATAGCTATTAATACCTCACTAAAGTTGTGTAGTAGAATTTGATGATGTCTACACCCGAAATCCTCACAGGTTGCTTCTAATCCTACCAAAAGATGCCTCAGTTAGTGAGCTGACCAAAAATAGATCACAGTTTCCTGGACTGTTTTCTTCCCAGTTTTCTTCTTCATGGCCACTTTGTAGTGGTTTCTATTTTCCTCTCACTTTCATTACTGAATTGACTTAGAAATGTTTGGGTTCTTCAGCTTTAAACCCCTCCAGTGAAGTCTCCAAGTTACAATTGTAGCTATCCATTGCATATTTTCTGTGTAATTCTTAAATTCAAGAAGTGCCTTTCTAACTTCAGCTTCCTACTTCAACATAAATTGCAATGTAAAACAATGGGTAAGAATGTTTTTCCTCAACTTAATCAAATTACCAATGAAATTAATGAACCACAAATTCTCCAATATTTTTATTAGATGAGGCTGCTTTATTTTTGGTTTCGATTTTTTTTTAACCTTAAAAAAAAGCTTCTTGTTAAATTTTTAACTTATTTGATTTAAATTTATTCTTCTTCCTTTTAAATAAAAAAAAATAATGAAGGGTTGTGAAAAAATCTAGGGCAACAACAACATTGCTTAGTGCAGTATTTACAGTAGAAAGATATCAAAACAAATACAAGAAAACGGAATTTGTTATTTGAAACAAAACTATCAAAATGGTAAGTAGTAACCAGTGTAAAGCACTCTTGTAAATTCTGTAAATCTTTCTGTTGTCTTATTTGCTGATTAAAAAGGATAATATCACTGGGGTTCATCTTGTACTTTGAATAATATTAGAAGAAGATCTGCAGAACAAAAACTCATTTGCTTTTACCAAGACATGGAGACTTCAGGGGAAGACTCCCCACCAGTTAATTCATTGACTTTACTGAACAATAGTTGTTAGAAAATGTCCTTTAGGATTTAATCATAGGGCTCTCTTCTGTCTACTGACTTCCCTTATGACTTTTCAAAGAAAGAGAGATTTGTGGAACATAGGGAATAGGAATGAGTTTTGAAAACAAGGACAGATTGTCAGTGACTTATGTTTTGCTGTTTTAAGCGGCCTTTTCACTATTTCATAAAATCCATATAAATCAAAGGACTTTAAATCTCTTATAATCCTTCACTGGGTAATCATTGTATAAAGTGATCTGAGGAGTCACTTATTTACATTTTTCTTTCCTTTTCTGCATTACAGGAGACTCAGAGATGCAAGATTTTTTTTCCCCACACTCCTGTATGTATTTGTAGTTGATATTCTGAAGCAAAAAAGTAGCTGAGCCTAAGAAAGACATTTGTATGATGTATACCAAACTAAAAATAATGGTGTTTGAAGAGATGGAAGGATAGTTATTTCTTACTTGTTTTCAGGAGTGATCTACATTTGTTTTACATGAGTGTATAGCAAAATATAGTGTCCAGGTTGGCATCCCTGACACTAAAGTTCTCAGCTGGCTGACATGTGCAATAGAAACTGAACCATTCTGTCCCATAGTATCTGAACAGCCTTTTTCATCAAAGCAGTCAAAGGTAGCTATTTGATAAGAAGGTGAGATTTTTACAGTAGCCTGGATGGTGTGGAAATATGGGAGAGAGTATAAGATAGCTAATACACAGGAATTTTCTCCCATCCCCATCTCTTGGCATGCAGATAGAATTACATCACATGTGGGTTATGAAAAGTCCTGTTCAGGATTAAATACAGTGTATTCAATTAACTTTTATGTTTTCAGAAGGAATCATGGCAGTCATTGGACAAAAAGAACTGTCTGTAGATGAAAACCATAACTGAGAGTTTTGTAAAGTCAAAAAAACGAATCATCTTTTGGCTTCTATGGAAATGCTAAGTCATCATAAAGCCAATTTCTGCTTTCTTTCAAATGAATGGCTTATATCACTAGATGTAAGAATCAGGACCAATGAGGCTTTACATGAGCCAATTCAGAATAGTCAGGACTTGAGACAGTACTGAACAATTTTCTGTCAGTCTATAGGCTGAGACTACAATGCATAATATAACTAAGTAAATTAGAAGGATGAATGTAATTTTCAAATAATTGTTTTCAAATGAGACATTGACAGAAAAAGTCCTAAATATTACTACTATAGCTGAGAATAATTCAATCAGCTTTCACAATAATGTCAGTGCCCTGATTCTATAGTTTTAGAAAAAGAACCGTTCCTCTTAAGTCCTCTATCAATACATACTCATGCAAAATATTGATGTCTTTAGTTGGACAGCACCCCGCAGGCTAGAAGCAATTTCACTGAGTGCATAGCTAAGGAAAGAGAGAGCTATTGAAAAGTATTTGCAACTTATACTACAGAGCAGAAATTTAAAGTAGCTACAGCTCCAAACGCACGTGGTAGGATTAGAAAAAATGGGACAAAATCAGTCCGGTTAATAAGTGTATCAGTGTATAGAATACCGACATAACTGCTGACAGGCTTTACTCAGCTTTTCACAGTTTTGAGAGTGGACATTTCTTGTAACTTTTGTAGCCAGAGCAGCAGTTGCCTTATGAGTAGTAATCTATGACTGGAAGCTGGCAAACCTTACAATTTTCAAGAAAGGTGGGAAGAAAGTCCCTGAAATTTACAGGCCTGTTAATCCCATTTCAGTGCCTGGAAAAGTTATGAAGAAGATTGTTTTGGGGGGTGTTGAAAAACCCCTTAAAGACAATGAAGTCATCAGTCACAGCCAGCACAGCTTCATGTGTGGAAAGGCCTGCTTATCAAATCTTATTTCCCTTTATGACAAGGTAACCCATCTAGTTGACCAAGGGAATCTAGTTGATGTAATCTTTTTGGATTTTGGTAAAGTTTTTGATATGGTCTCTCACAGCATCCTTCTGGATAAAAAGCCCAGCACACAGCTGGATAAATTCATAATGCGATGGGTGAGCAACTGGCTCATGGGTCAAGCAGAAGGGGTTATAGGGAATGGGGTGACATCAGACTGGTGACCTGTCACTAGTGGAGCTCTGCAGGGCTTCATCCTCAGCCCTGAGCTCTTTAGCAGCTTCATAAATGACTTGGATGCAGAACTGAAAGGAATACTGAGCAAGTTTGTAGATGATACAAAACTGGGAGGAGCTGTTGACTCCCTGGAAGGAAGGGAGGCCCTGCAGGGAGGCCTCGACATATTAGAGGACTGGGCAGTCACCAGCCATATGAGATACAACAAGGGAAAGTGCTGGATTCTGCAGCTGGGACAGGGCAACCCTGGATGTATGGACAGACTGGGGAATGAGAGGCTGGAAAGCAGTGCTGTGGAAAGGGACCTGGGGGTCCTGATCAGTGGCAAGTTGAACATGAGTCAGCAGTGCCCTGGCAGCCAGGAGGGCCAACAATGTCCTGGGGGCATCAGGCACAGCATCGACAGCCAGGCAAGGGAGGGGATTGTCCTGCTCTGCTCTGCACTGGGGCGGCCTCACCTTGAAGATTGTGTGCAGTATTCAGCAAATCCTGTGTTTCTGTGGTTACTGATTTTATTTTAATTTGCTCTTGAATGTGGTTTCCTGTACCCCGCTTGTCCAATATACCATAAGGCTGTTCCACAAGGGAAGAGAAGGCAGCAGCCAAGGTGATCACGGCACAGTAACTGCACCAGCCACACAGGGATAGTGATCATAGCAGCTTCTCTCCACCATCTGGTGACAAACTGAACAAAGCAAAGTAACAAATCAAGTCCAGGATCCCTTCAGGAAGCCCAGTGATGGTGTCCAAATAAGCAAAAAACACACTTACAGCAGAAATTAATTTAAATGGAGTTTGTGGGATGTGGGCAGAGGGAGGGAAGGTCACAGACAAGGCATTTGTAGTTCATGTTTTTAGAATAATAGATATATGAATATACAGGCATATTAATTTTATTATATATTTATGTATTTATATGTTTGTGTGCTGAGAGTTGTTACCATTGTAAGTGAAAGGAAAATAGGAACTCATTGTATTTTGATTAAAGTGAAAAGAATTTCAGTTAAAATGACAATGAATTCCTGGCTTCATATATAAGATATGTTCCCCCTTTTGAGCATAGCAAAATTTTGAGTATAATACAAACAGGCCTGTGTTTTAGCACAAACCTGTTCCTTTTCATCATTCTCCGCCCCTCTTTTTCCATTATTTCTCAAAATAGTTTCCATAATCTCAGGCACATTCATATATGAACGTGTGCCTATACTTTTTTCTATATTTTTAGCATGCCTGCACTGCATGTGTTATAAAAAAGCCTGGAGTAGCAGTAAGAATTTTTTTCAACTTTGAAATATTGGAACTGAGCTGGAGGGAAGGGGACAGGGGCTCAGCTCAAAATGCTAGACCTTGAGCTGCAAACTACAGTAGTAGCCGCAGCTGACTGGGAACATGACATAGAACCTGAAACAATTGGTGTGGAAAAGGTTAGAAGAAGCAAAAAAGGAGTTATATAAGTTAGACTCCTGGAGAGGAAAAATATATCTGCATGAAATAGGTAGACTAAGGCAAGAATTAGAAGCCTGGAGAGAGGAAACTGGCATAGGATAGGAAACAAAAGGTTAAAGTAATCTTTGATTTTTAAGATCAATCTGAGACAATTATAGTTCAGAAGAGGGGAAAAACCACAAAACGGGAGGTAAAGGTAAGGAAGAATGGGAGACAAGCAAATTTGTTACCAGCAGTAAAACCTTGCACTCTGTGGTAAGAAAGGAACCCTGAAATTCACTATTCTGCTCTCTGGAAAAAGTTGTAAAAACATTAGCAGGATTTTTGCAGTTAGTCTTCCTTCCAACTTACAGCCAGCTGATATCTGCTTCTATTACTATGATTTTTATTAGCTCATGTAGTACAGACCTTTGCAATGCATCTGACCATCTTGATGAATGCAGACAGGAAGTACATAACTTTGTTTCTAGTTTTAAATTTGAAACCTTTGTAAGAAGACGATTATGAAGGTTTTAAAGTCAAGCACTCAAAGGTCTCTAAGGCATTGATTCAACACCCTTGTATATAAACACTATCAATACATAGTTTAAATATGCAATCATGTTTTGCCTTCTAGCATTATTCAGTCTATGGAATTGAGGTGCATTAGGTGTCAGTGGGGGTTTTGTTGGTTCTTCCTCACCCAGTTTTGCTTAAAGGCTCAAAATGTCTTCATCTTTGCAATGCATGTGCACGGACCCTTCGAAACTACTACCATTTAATTTGCACAACTTGTTCTTGTTTACAAACCAGTGTTGACATTCTCTGATCATTTAATATGACACTGATCTGGGAATTTTTTAACTCTTTAGATAGAGTTTCTCTGCTGCACACTCTGCATACATGTTGAAACACAGAATGTACCACTTCTTGTTCCATTTCTGAAATTGAATGCTACTAATTTTTTATAAAATTTTCTTATAATCAAATGGGTTAGAACTTTTTTGTAACTTTCACTGAACCATTGAATTAAATTCAGATGTTATTTCATTAATTGATTCAGTATTGTTTCTGATGTCTAATTGCATTTAGCAGAGGTTTCCTTATACAAATAATAATTGTCAGTTTATATCAGATCTAATAGATTTAAGTGTGCAAGTACTGTAGACTAAGTCCTGTATGATCCTGCAATTAAAAGTATGCAATATGAGCCAGTTATGGTGTAAACTGTGTCCTGCGGTGCATCAGACACAGCATCACCACTTGGTTGACAGAGGGGACTGTCCCGCTCTGCTCTGCACTGGTGTGGCCTCCCCTTAGGTACTGTGTGCAGTTTTGGGGGCCACAAAATAAGGATATAAAGCTATTAGAGAGTGTCCAAAGGAGGCTACAAAGATGTGAAGGACCTTGAGGGAGAGCCATATGAGGAGCAGCTGAGGGCACTTGGTCTGTTCAGCCTGGAGAAGAAGAGACTGAGTGGAGACCTCATTGTAGTCTCCAACTTCCTCATGAGGGGAAGAGGAGGGGCAGGCACTGGTCTCTTCTTTCTGGTGACCAGTGACAGGACTCAAGGGAAGGGCCTGAAGTTGTGTTAGGAGACATTTAGGTTAGATATTAATGAAAGGTTTTTCCCACAGAGGGTGGTTGGGCACTGGAACAGGCTCCCCAGGGAAGTGGTCACAGCACCAAGCCTGACTGAGTTTAAGAAGCATTTGGACAATGCTCTCAGGCCCATGGTGTGACTCTTGGGGATGGTTCTGTGCAGGGCCAGGCATTGGACTTGATAATCCTTGTGGGCCCCTTCCAACTCAGCATATTCTGTGATTCTGTAAATTAAGAAATTTGTACACTGTGATGTCAAGTTCTCTTATTCGCTTACAATAAAGTGTATAGATCTGAGAAATGCATGCAATTAAGACTTGTTTCTCTTTTCAATTTGTTAAGCCAATCTTGGTTTTGTTCTTTTTTTTTAATGAAGTTGTTTTAATTAAGCTTATAAGAAGTGATGAAGGAGTAGTATCATCTGAGTTGATGAAACAGATTAGTTGGAATTTTCATGATCCCTAATCTGTCTTCCTGAGAATTTTATTATAGGCATTATTGTCTGTGGAAACAAACATATTACATTCAGTCCGAGCCCCAAATGTCCCAAACATTTGATTAGTAAATCTTGGCTGTCAGATTTTTCTAGCATTAGATTTAGTCTATTGTGGTAGAATTACACTATTTTAATAGTTATTAAAAATTGAAATTGGAATGTTATTAACTTTTATCTCCTTTTTCTTTCTCTGTTTAGCCTGCATGGTATAGCAATATCTGCAGAATATTCCACAAAACTGGCAAAAACGGGAAGGGAAAATTCTTCCTTTCTAATTCCATCTGCCCGCCTATATGGTTTTATAGGGATGTATAAATTGTGTATGAACTTTTGTCAGTCAGTCATGCGTTTACTAGATATTTGTACATATTCACATTACTAATCATACATACAAGTACAAATCATACAAATCTATGTATGGAGTCTGACATATAATCTCTCTACTTATACAGTTACAGGTTTCTTAATATGAATAAAATTAGAATACCTGTAGGGGATTTCCCGAAGAGAAACTAGTCTCAATGCAAATACACGAAATCAGCAAAAATTTATTTTTTTTTCTACAAATACTGGTCTTTCTTTAAAGAGGTCACAGCTTTGAATGAAGGCTATGAGGAGGGTTATTCAGTCTGGAGAAAAGGAGGCTGAGGGGAGACTCTATCACCCTCTACAACTACCTGAAAGGAGGTTATGGCAAGGTGGGGGTTGGTCTCTCCTCCCAGTCAAGTAGTGACAGAACAAGGGGAAATTTTAAATGTCCATATCTGCAGGGGAAAACAGATAGTGTATGGCATTAATTATCCTCACAAACTTGTGTCAAGATTTTTCTCTGTATGCAGTGGTATATCTTACAAGTTTTTGTTTTTTTCTCTGCTAATAATTGTTTCATTGGCTGTGATTTTAAGAAGCCCCTTCTATTAAACTGTTCAGTTGACACAGCTTGACATACTGTATCACAGAGGAATATATCCTCCTGAAGGTGCATTTCAAAAGCTGTTGTTTACAAACCTAGATTGTGTGCCTGTTGTGGCTGTCATTCTCTCTAAGTTTGCTAGCTGAAGATATTTGTCCAATGCTTTTAAAACCAGATTTTGCACTGTATTGTACATACCCTCCAGCACAGACTGCATTCTCCTCTCCTGCTTGTAAAAATTATTTTAATTCCTAAAATAAAACTTTTCACAATGTTTACTGGCAGTCCGACCTGGCAGGAGACCCTTTCATTCAAGTGTTAATGCTCAGTCTTCCTATACTTACTACTTTACTGGCAGCTTTTTTATTATTATCTTTCTCTAATAACTGAGAAAGACTGTACATGTATAGTGTGCATCAATATCTACCAGTATAGGCTTCTATCAGAAGTTATTTAGTAATTTTTAATTTATAAGGAAAATCACACATAGTCTGTCTACATTTTGGACTTACAATAGAAAAAAATATTTCTCTGTCTTTGCAATCTATATTGATGATGGAATGAGTCAACAAAAATTTATCATTATGAATCTGTTTATGTAGAAAATCAATTTGCTACTGCACCCAATATTTCTATCTTTAAAAAATCTGGACCAGAACTCACTTGAATACAGTTTTTAAGTGAATCAGCCTGTTACAAGAAAAACATTTCATATCGTATGATATATTTTGTGAAAATCATCATTATAATAAAAAGACACATTTGGTTGCAAATGCTTTTCTGAATAATTGAACACAAACCAGTGTAAACACAAATCAGAGTGAGTTCTCAAGACATAAAAAAAAGTTTTAGATACTTCATAGCATGTAAGATACTTCACAGGATGATGCAGGATATTAGAATGAGAAATAATCTGCATTCATTCAGGTCAAAAATTTCAGCAGATGATTTTCTGGCAAGGTAAAAACACACATTCAAAGAATAGGACCAAACTGAGGAGAGAATGTCACAGAATAAATCACAGAATAAACTAGGCTGGAAAAGACCTTTGAGATCATCGAGTCCAACCTGTGGCCTACATTACCTTATCAGCCATAGAAAAGGCAAGACACCTTTCAGCTCTAGAAACAAAGGCAGGAACATAAAATGACCTTCTAGTCACCCTTCTTTTGATGCAGCCCAGGATAAGGTTGGTTTTCTGGGTGGCAAATCACATTGCTAGCTCATGTCAAGCTTCACATCCACCAACACCCCTTGGTCCTCCTCAGGGCTGCTCTCAATCCATTCTCCACCTAACCTGTACTTGTGTTTGGGATTGACCAGACCCAGTGCAGGATCTTGCACTTGGCCTTGTTGAACTTCATGCATTTTGCACGGTCACAACTCTCAGTGCTGTCAAGGTCACCAGGCGTGACATCCAGAGATGAAATAATCAATTGTTGATAGTCATACCTGTGAGATGTTGATTGTGAAGTCTGTCTTCTGCCTCTGTTCTTGAAGGGACAGCTCTCAAGGAGACTGTTAAATTTCGTTACCAGACTACCATATGTGGAGCTAGAAATATCAGTAGGATATCAAAATTATCAGTAGGAGAGACCTTCCTAACTGCTTAAAGTGTTTTTGACTAACATGATGAAATAATAAGGACTTAGTTAAATAACTGCATTGGTAAGCATGATTTCTTGTGGAAAACATATTTTGTATTGCTATATATAGGTTTAACAGTATAATGAGATGGCATATAAAATTTCATATGCAAAAGATTATTGTCTAAAATAGCCATACAGTACTTGTTTGTGATTTTCTGTGCTGAAAGAAGATCAGAGCAAGAGAAATAGAAATAAGAAAGCTACAGAAAGAGTTTTGAAAACTTTTCTTTCTTACGCAATAAGTTGAACAAGCAGCAAATGAGGTCACAAGGGCCATATAATTGAAAATCAGGCTACTGCTGTAAGATAAACAAGGTTAAAGTTGGAAAGCACGTAGGATACCATTATTATAATACCATTAAGTTTGAAATGCTGATGGAGTTCTGTAGAGAGGTCAGCAAACACAAAGATATTGCACTGTAAGAAATGCTGACTTGAAGGAAATGTGAAACAAGTTGAATAAAAGTGGCCAAAATTCAATAATTCATGAAAAATCAAGAGTGGAAAAGGGAGAATCTATTCTTGGTAGGTCACATTAAGGAAAAAAAAAAAGTAAGAAAAAAAGCCATGTAAGCATAAATAAATGCATAAAGTTAAAGGAGCAGCAAAAACAATGTGGTCAACCCAAAAGTTTAAGTCCCTGTGTGACTGAGAACTGCATAAGAGAGAAAGAAATCCCAGAACATTTAAAGGAGTTTTAGAAGCTTTAATGATAATGAAAAAAATTGGACAGAGCAAGAAGAAATTGCAATATAAATTTCAGGACATATATAGAAGAAATCTCAATTATTCTTTATAACAGATAAGAAGAAATTGTAGTTTCTTTCAAATCACCGTAAGTATAGAATAATGTTGTTCAGACTACTTACTTCAGATTTCCACCAAGTAGTAGAAGAATAAAACTGGTCCTGTCTATTAAGTACAACTGATTACCATTTTAATTAGGGCCAGAGGGGTATGAGAATTCACTTTCTGTGAAATTCTTGCTGATCAACTATCTTCTATAATTATCATTGCTGATTTTTCTCCCTAATGGGAAGAGAAGAAAAAAAAGGAAAGAAAACAAGAGATTTTTTCATGAAATTGTTCATTGATATTTATCCCTTTGTCTCTTTGCTTCCATTAGTTGTATCCAGTATTTATCTCATGGTCTATTATATACAAGATAAAGAGATTTTTCTTGCTATCCCTGTATATTTTTAGCCATAGGCTGAGATTTATATCCTTTATGTTGGAGATCCTAGGACGTACTAAAATATATTATCTCAAGAAAAAATAAACAAGACAGTGTTTCAAACATAAATATTAAAAATTTAAGTGACAATATATGGCTAACAGCCCCTCACCCTTCAATGTCACTAATGTACCATCACTGAGGACCTGATATGAGTATTGTGGGGATTTTGGGGTAAGTCCACAAAACATAAGAGAAAAAAAATCTTTGATTTTTCAAGACTGTCACAGGACCTCCTGCCAAGTGAAAGGAAAAAAATGGCTGTTGGTTTCTTAAATTAACTTTTCATCTTACACTTGTAATTTTGCTGCTCCCTTGCATCAGAGGGATGATAGATGAATGTATCTATTCAGCCTGATTGACCCCAAGCCTTTCACTGACAATTTATATCAATATCCACTAGAAAGTTCCAATATAAGCTTCCAATATAAGCTAAATATACGATGACTATTACCTGTTTCATCATCCAAGGAATTAAAAAAGAAAAAATGAAAACTAAATGCTACAGAAGCCTTGTGTTTGATCCTAAAACTCTTGAATATAATTTTTTCCCTTCCATTACAAACAAACCAAACCAAATAACAAAACCAGTTGTTGCACCAACAGCTAAGAAAATCTACTGCTGGTTATAGAGAGCATTGATTTGAGTTTTGCATTCACATTTCCAGTAGCAGGAGAAAAAAGGTTATGGGTCATGTCCTTTATCAGTAGGGTTGATCCCTGCTGTGCTGTCAAGAATGTAGGTAGCATTAATCTTTATTCAGATGAACCCACTCTTATTTGTAGTTCCAGATGGTATCATCTTGCCTGATGAATTTGGATGTAATAAAAATGTTAGAGCCACTCAAGAGACTACAGATATGTCACATCGCAAATGGAGTGACACTTTTAAGAGAGAAGTAGCAATATTTCTATTGATAAAAAGCAGTGATTTAACAAAGTTTGGAAAATAGGAAATGCATTAACAAGATTTGATGGCAAGGTACACTTGATCACCTACTGCATAAAGGACAGTCAGACAAAACTGCCAGGGAGAGCCTTCTACCAAGTCATGAGGTTCAGGAAGGACACCATTGTGTTCTAAACTCCTTCTCAGAGGGGAGTTTAGGTGCAGCTGGATCCAGACTTATTCCAGACTTTGTCAATGGTTTATGTCTAAAGGATGATATGTGAAGAACCAACCCTTTAGAGCACTTAGTTAAGATTTTAAAGTTTAGTATGCTATTAATCACTTACTGATAATCTGTTGCAGCAAGGAATCTCTCTGCCTCAAGGAGTAACCTAGAGAGGTGTTGTTACTCAAGGTGTGCTGACTGCTGCAATGCAAGAAAGCCCAAGGAGCCCCCAGCTGTCCACTATTTATAGAGTAAATTAACTGAATTATAGTGCTATTTGCATATTAACTACAGAAGTCAATTTCCTCTGAACATAAGCAGCACCCTGATTAGACAGGCACATTGCTCAAATTAGCCCTTGACAATTGTGTCTCCCCCAAATCCACTTTGAGTCTGGTGCAGCCATCATGACCAGATCACTTGAGCAGGGTTACAGGAAAGAAAGGTCAGATCGGTGTGGGGAAGGCAGGGGGGAGGACAAGGACAACAGACACAATCACAAGTCATTGGGTCTTTATAAGGAATAAACTCTTAGAAAAGGGAGGATCAAGAGGGGAACACATTTGTGGTTATGGCATCTGTTTTCCCAACTAACAGTTATGCGTGCTGAGGCCCAGCTTCCCAGGACAGCTGCTTGCTGATAGAAAGCACTGACCAAAATACTCTTTTTGCTGAACCTGGCTACACATAAGATGGGATACTCTTCTGGTCAGATCAGGTCAACTGTCCCAGCTATGCCCCCTCATAGCTTTTTACCTACCCTCAGCCTACTGCCAGATAGTGTGGAAGAATGAGAAATAGAAAAGACTTTGATGCTGATCAAGCAATGTTCAACACTGAATAAAACATTGGCTTCCTATCAACGCTATTTTGGTCATAAACCTAAAGCATCATATGGGCTGCTCTGCAAAAAAGCTAACCCCACTCCAGATAGAACAAGTTTTTTTCTTTCATATGCTGATCAGAGACTGAGTCAGTGCAATGGTTTCCCCTATATCATAAGCAGAATTCAGTATGTTGTGTCTTTTTCTGAGATTTAGTACATAAGGCAAATTCCTTTCTTAACAAAGAATACTGTCAATTCAAGACTGAGGCTTTTGTGTATTGATCTCTGAGGTTCCTCTTCATTCTCAGGGGGAAAAAATCCAAGCCAAACAATCTGCACTAAACCTGTCATTTACCATGGGAAGGTGTGAGCACTTATTTTCTTTATTATTCTTTTTAGTCTGCTTCATGTCTTTATGAAACTCCACATAAAATGGCTCCACTTCACATTTCACTTTTAATAGTCAATGTTTGTTCAAAATACTTAAAGAAATAAGGTTAATGTTAAAAATAAGAGATTGTTAGACTATATCAAGGCTGAATTTTTTGCGACTTAGGAATATTAACATTATAAACTCACTTATTACTAAAACATTTATGACAGGAAATTGCAAATTTCTGATTTTCTACAACCTCAACAATTTTCTGACTTCTATTTTCTTCTAATTTTTCTCAATAAATTGGACATTAGAAATATTTTCATTCAGAAACAAAAAGGCTGTCAATTCTAACTTTTTTTATGAATGAGAAACTAATAAACTGGGCTCATTTGGAGAACCATGCTAAGCTGCTGAGGTCAGAATATGTCTCTCCGTCTGGGTTGCACTGTTGCATGTTCAGGTTGTTTTTCAGATTATCAGTCTGACAATCTATTCTTCATGTTTGAGCAAGACATAGTCTTGTGCTGCTACTAATGGGTTTACAAGCACACACATTTGGAATGTTTTCAGTACTGTGACTTAATGTAGTCAGTCTGGCATAATTTCTATTTTATCCCTAAAACAAAAGCAGTGGCAAATAATGGAATTGCCAGGTGAGTGAATGGCCACAAAGAAACATAAGTCTTTGGACTGTCATTTCATTATACTCGGGAGGATTCCTGATGCCACTCTGTATCTGTCAGATGACAAGTGACAAAAATCGGGACAACAACACCTGTTCACTGATTTCCTGTATATATAACAAATTCCATAATATAAACAGTGCTCAAAGTTCACTGTACTCAGAGATCACACATATATATGAACAACTGAAGGTACTTTCTATACTGATTTTGTGTCAGCTGAGGAAATATAATGAGTACTTACATCAGGGTTCTACCTGTTTTACCAATCCATAGTGCTAGAAATATAGTGTCATGTTACAGAACAGTGATACCTGGCACAAGTGCTTTAACTTTTCAAAGGCTAAGTTGTCAATGAGTTCACCTGTTGAAAAAATGTGTATCACAGCATTACATAGCTTCTCATTTCTATGAATTTGACATTCATAAGTATCTAGGAAGTACTTAGTGACCAGAAGCAGCAGAACTAATGACAGAAGATTGGTTAAGTAATAAACCCAAGTAAAGTAATATTCTCAGTGCTATGTTTACTCTCAGTGAAATTTAAGAATTCCAGGTTAGTTCAAAGTAGAAGCGCTTTAGGATAATTACCTCTCTGCTATATTATTGTCTTCTTTAAATTTACCTTTTTTCATGAAATTTTTCTTTTAGCTCAGAATTGCTTTCATGTAGGTTCTAGCTGCTTTGTTCTTAGCTATCAACTCTAATAAAATACAAAGCCAGTGAAATCCTAAGATACAACATCTGGATTGAATTGCACGTGAATTGCTACGTCAGATTTTTGAAGGGAATATCAGTAAAAGAACATCAGGCTGAATTATTTTAAAATAATTACTAATAAAATATTATTTCTAGTCTTAATCTTCTTTAATAGATCTATTTTATTTACTTCTTTGTCTTTACTTATTTCTTGATTTCCCTCTCTACATTATTTTTTATCCTTAGTTTATTTTCTTTTTTTGCCATCTGTTTGTTGTTGTTTCTCTAAAAAGTACTTTATGACCCTGGAAACTTGAGCATTATAATGTCTTGGCCAGCTATAATACAATTTTCAACATATTTTGTGCCAATTGCTCTCAACTTCCATAAAGAACACCAATTAAAAGAGAAGTCTATGCTGCTTATCTCATTCTTTTAAGGGTAGCCATACAATAACCCTTAGCAAGAAAATTATGATTATGAACATATGGTGAAAAAATTTAATGTCTTACTTATTTCAAAGTCTTTCTTATTACAGCTATTAGTAGATCCTGCTGGATGATAGAGCAATAAATCATCTGACCATGTAGAATTCATAGTCCTGTAATTGATCTTTTTCATGTGTTTTCAGATAAAACTGCATAATACTTTCTAACTAAAGGTAAATGAGTAGATAAATTACTAAAGTCCTTGAGGGAACACAGCTGGAGAAAGTTGCATTCAGGTAATATAACTTACAATCCTTTCCCATCTTTCCCCTTTTTCTTTGTATTGCCTACAAGGGTAAAGGAAAAAGAAACACACTTAGGGGAATGGAAATTATAAGGAATTGCTATGGGTTAGACTATTTTCTATTTCCATCTACTTGAAATCAGGATTAAAACCCCCATCTATTATTTTGTATTAATATTTTCATATTTTATAAAGATGACAAAGTGCATGAAACAGTTATACCTCAGAGGACAATAAGACCCAAATTTGGTTTTCGTTTATTTAATTGATTTGGCTGCATGAATATTTCTAGCAAAAAATTGCCCCCTGGACTTAAGTGTCTGGCACAATAAATCAATAGCAGTTTCTGACTTCTCTGCATATTTAGATCTTACATATGCAGAGTATTATATGAATACTAAATGCTGCAAAAAAGAAATTTATTTTGTCACAATATCATGGAGAATGATTCTTTTATTCTATCTGAAACAATTAATATATTTCTAACCTGGGACCTGGAAGAATAATTCTTCAAAACACTATTGGTGGAGATGCTGGTGTACTCTGTGAAATCTTTACCCACCCAAGTTGTGAATGAACTGCAGAAAAAATAAAAATATGGAACAGGCTCAAGGAAGTTCCTCCTCAAGTATATGTGCATAAATGCACATAGCCTGAGAAACAGACACAATAAGCAACAATCAAAGCCTGACTACTTCAGGGCTTTTCAGGGAATATGGGTAGGAAAGTCAAGTAGGGAAGTTTCCTTTATGTGAAAGAGCAGTTGAAACAAAGTAAGCTGCCATGTAGGGTATATGAGAGGCAGGTGAGGGCTTGTGAACTGGTGTCAGACAAGATACCAGGGAAGGAACTCAGGAAAACTGAGCCATAAAAGCCATGACTGTGAAGTGCAGCTCCCGGATACTGTTAAACACCAAACTTGATACATATGAATCTGAGTATAATGACAGGAAGATATATCCTTTGCCCTCTATCTACCAAACAGATAAAACATCCTATCAAGCCAAGCAAGCACTGAAATAGAAGGGTTTCTGGTTTCTTATTACCCACTTAGCAGTTCCTAGATCAGGCCTCAGTTTCATGAGGACTGAGTTCAGCTCACTACATTAGAGACAATCCTAACCTCAACAGTACCAGCTGCCTGGTACTACAGGCAAGTGAGAACCTACCCAAACCTACCCACTTTCTTGCTCCTTTTTTCTACTTTATTTCTATTGCAAGAAAATTGTTCTCAGCTGAAGTCCTTACTGAAGTTAAGCAGAACATCCTTGCTGTGGTATTCTGTATATATGTATTTTCCATTTCCTTCTTCTGAGGCCACACATTTTATTCATTACATGCCATCCCTTCTGCAAACAGTTCAGGTTTAATGTTGTCTGACTGATTCTGAGTAAAATGCTTTACCTGAGAGAAGAGCAGCAATAGACCCAGAATTCATTCTTGTTTGTCTCAGTGGTTTCCAGTTCTCCAAAAATTAAATCTTTTTTTTCCCCCCAGAAAATGAAAATTTTCTGAGAATTTATATTAAAACTAAGATAATATGAGGAATATGGGAACATAGAAATGAGATATGATGTAGTGGAGTAAACACACTGCCTCTCGCTAAGCTGTTGTTGCCATATCCATCAGTTCCTATTTAAATTCCCCGACAGAAAAGACACCTATTTCAAATGTAACTTTTTAAAGCATTGTTTAAAGCAGACCTTACAGCTGGTGTAAATCAAGATACCTCTTCTCATTTAAACTGAGATTCCAGGTATATGTTTGTAAAGTTGACTTCTCTAGCTCAGTCACTATGTTTGAAAATATAGAGTAGGCTGTGATTTTACTTAAGCAAAAAACATATGCAAGAAGCATATTTCAGTAGCAGGCTTGAGCTCTCCAAAATACAGCAAAACAGAAAGCAAAATGGGAAGGCTATTGAAATGTTTACAGATGCTTAACTGAACCTATTAGTTATCAAATGGTCTCATGGTGTATCTGCTTTTATTTTTAATTTCCACAAGGTTATCCTTGCTAATATTTTACACCGGTGAATGTGACATGATTTTATTTTCAAGGCCGTTAAAATAGACTCAATGATCTTAAAGGTCTTTTACAATCAAAAGAATTCCGTGATTCAGAACCCTTAATTTATAGATATGTATCAAAATCATAGTGGTATGCTAAATTAAAAATACTATAAGTAGTGTCCTACAGAACATAGATTTTAAAATACAATTTACACTCAGCATTTTTTTTTTTATTTGAAATTAAATTTTTTAATACTGTTACTTTTCTCAAGAAAGCCATGGGTTGTATCTTTCTATTTCTTTATATTTAATTCTTGGCTATTGTTAGCTTTGACCTATCCAAGGTCATAAATTCACCTAATGTATTGGTCATTCATTAAATACCTGCCATTACTTCAATCTAGAATCAAATAACCATTAGAAAGTTTGTTCCTCTTCTCAAAATATGCTGAATCATTAAATTTATTGATTAGTATCTCAAATTATGCTAAAATATTTGCAGTTTTATTGAAATACAGTTTACTGCATGGTTCTGTTTTTGGCTTGAGGTTTTTTTCATAAAACCTGCTAACATTTGTGAGGAAACCTGTACATTCCAATTTAGGCAGATGTTTGCATACAAATCTGCATCAGAATCAGACAAATCCTATGTACTGAATATCTGGGTTTTGGCAGTTGCACAGTATGCTCTCAATTTTAAAAGGCTTTGGTAAGTTTTATAAATTTGAGGACCACATCTATGCATTTCCCTCCAAAAAACCAAAACCAAAACCAAAAGCAACCAACCAACCAAACCAAACCAAACCAAACCAAACCAAAACCAAGAAACCACAATTGCATGATTTTTCTCATTTATCTAACAGAATGTATTCTAAGAAGATATGAGGATAAGATAATGAGAGTGGTTTCCAGAAAGAAGGCTGGAGAAGTATATGTGATTTATGCTATGTCTAAACAGCAGTCATCAAGGGAAATACAGATTTTTCACTTCAGATGTGAGAAGTACTATGTCAACTGACTCAAAGCTATGTATAAATTTATTGTCTGCTGAAATAACTATAGATTCAGGTCTTGTCTTGGTATTGTCCACATGTCTGAATTACTCCAATGCCTATGGCATCTGAAGACCTCTTGAAAAATTCATGGTGTGATCATATGCTACTTGTTTGTTAGAGAGAACAAAGACTTATGACTCTGCATTATTTGCAGTCATTTGCCTCTTCATTCCAATATGAGGTCAATGCTACCCCTAATATAGAAACTCATTAAAAGTTCTGGATGTCTCCTGTAATTTCAAAACAGCTGTAATCATCTAAAAGTCATGAAAATCATCAACATCCTTCAACTATTTTGCTGTATTTCTGCTTCTTGTTCCAAGTCATGATTCAGTTACAGCTAAATCACTTGTCCAAGTTTGGAAATTTGACAAAGAAATATCACTTAAATGCTTTCAGGCTTCATTGTGCTCTGTCATTAAAAAAATATGGAATTCAGATAATAGATCATTTGGTCACCTCACCTTAACAGCATATATTTCAAAATAGCTAAGAAATAAATAGTTACTATATATGGCCATAACAAACAAACAAAAAAATGTGCTGAAATCACTATTTCTATGTAGGTTCCAAAAGGGAGAGAAAAGTATGGCAATAAAAAAAGCAAACCCAAAAGGTTGTTGTTTTTTTTTTTTTTTTTCCAGCTTTCAAAAGTCTAGAATCTAGATCACAAGTTTGGGGTTTTCTTTTGGTAAATATCTATGATTTATTTATAGACCATATATATGGTTAATTATTTTAATGACACTTTTCTTTTTCACAATCAAATATTATTAATATTCTTCCTTGTCCTCTTATTCAATGGTCAAGACTTTAATTCAGCTTTGACTTTTACTTTGCAAAGTCACAAATAACAAGTCAATCAGGACATTAATTTGTTGCATGCTCCTTTCAGAGCCACCAATATATATGCAAAGTTCACTGCAATGAAAAGGAAAAAGACTATGTATTACTCTTGTGTAGGGCAATTATATTTCATAAAATAAAAACTTTTCAGTCCTTAGAGGCTCATCCTGGAAAGTGCCCAGGGAAATATCTTTCCATCAGAGGTTACCTGGTCAATTATTTTTTATCTACATGAGAGATGCTCTTGTTGCACTTTTCCCTTGCTGGAAATACGTTACGTATTACAAGCTGTTATTGCAAGGACGAATCTTTCTTTTTAGCCATTTCTTTGTCTTTTTCTAGGTGTTCATTTCATCTCTTGGAGTAAAGTGGAATCTGTCACAGAATGTCTTATATATCTCTGTATTCTTGATCTCACTCTGTCTTCCTTACCCAAGATGCAACAGCAAGAAAACAAAATATTATATTAGAAGTGGTCAGTAAATTCCTGAGGAAGGGGAACTCCTTTTAGCTGTGCCACAAGAGAGGGAAATCAAAAATATGTAATGTTACATTCATTAAGTAAGCATAATACTACCAAAAAATGATAACGCTAAAAGATGCAAACCACCACAAACTTTATTTTTACTAAAAAGTCTTATGAAGAACGAACAAGTTAATGTATTTCTACATCTATATGAAAACTTTAGCGCTTAGATACAAAAATGAGTATAGCAAGAGCCAGTTCATTAAACAGAATGGAATAGAGTACTTTAGAAATGCATTGCACAAATCTAAGGACACTCCCACTTGGTGCAATTTTTTCTAGGACACCTATTAAGCTGACCACTCATCATGGGAACATGAATATGTAGACATACATAAGAAAGAACCTCATATTCTGATATTACTGTGAGGTTCTAGGTGTGTGAGTCTTCAAGTTGCTGCAGTCTATCAATATGTCAGATCTCAAAAGAATCCTTTGCAGACTCAGATTCTGAGCCACTGTTAACTAAAAGAGAATAATAAATAAGGAAAACACACTTCACAAGTTAATATTTGGTCACATTTGTGAAGAAAAATGGCATTTTATTGAGGAAATGCAGACACAGCTTCTCTACATGGGTTTCTGGAAATAACTGCTTTTAAAATCCTTTTTATTGCAATGACAAAAAAGGGCAAAATTGGTTAGTCAGAATAGCTAATGAGTCCAATGAACTATACATCCTTAGTGAAATCTGTCTGAAATAGTGTCATGTAACAAAGCACTTATAAAAACCCAGTAAAACATTTTTAATTACAGACATCCACAAAACAATACATGGCAAGCACATGATAGTTACAGTGTTTACTCAGACAGAACAAAAGTACATTGAAAAAAGTAGTAAGTTGGTAAAGATATCATATGGGCTACCTAGTTTTATCACAAAGCACCATGCTATTTGATTTCAGGGGTGAAGTTCTTCCAGCATTAAAACTACAGAACTGAAAAAGCCCTGGAAACCCTTCAGAGAATCAAGAGAAATGCTGAGAATGAGAATGGAAAGGTTCTCTGAGGACTGTGTAGTCCAACTACTCTTTTGAAGCAGAGTTGGCTAAAGCAGATTGTTCAGGGCTCCTGCTAGTTGTGTTTTGAGTACTCCAAGAACAGAAGGTTCATAGACTCTCTGGGCAGCCTGTTTCAGAGTTTGAGCACTCTCACAGTAAAAACTATTTTTCTTATGCTCAAGTGGAATTTTCTGTATTTTTTTTTTGAGCTCATTGGACAATATAAGAAAGTTATTAAGCTATTAGAGCATCCAAAGGAGGACTACAATGATGGTGAAGGGCCTTGAGGGGAAGCCTTATGAGCACTTGGTCTGTTCAGTCAAGAGGACGAAACTGAGAGGAGATCTCATTACAGTCTACAACTTCCTCGTTGAGGGGAAGAGGAGGGACACTGATCTCTTCTTTCTTGTGACCAGTGACAGGACCCCAGGGAATGGCCTGATGTTGTGCCAGGGGAGGTTTAGGTTGCGTAGTAGAAACATATTCTTCACCCAGAGAGTGGTTGGGCACTGGGTTGATCAAGGGAAGTGGTCATGGCAGCAAGTCTGTCTGAGTTCATGAAGTGTTTGGACAATGCTCTCAGGCACATGGTGTGACTCTTGGGGATGGTGCTGTGCAGGGCCAGGAGTTGGACTCTGTGATCGTTATGGGTCCTTGCCAACTCAGCATATTCTGTGATTCTGTGATTCTGAGATTCTGAGTAGTTTATGAAAGTCAATCACTTTGATTCCAAAAGTAAAATAATATTAACTTCACTTTTTGATTCACCTGCAGTAATTGTAATATTGTCTTAATAATTTTTATGTGATTATTCTGAATGATTTCTAGTAAAAGACATGTCTCAGTTGGCTCAGTCTAACTTCAAGCTCAATCTAAAAATCAACATTTATCATTATAAGACAGATTTCTATTGATCATAATTTTGGAAATATTTAGCATTTGAGAAAAATTAATCTATCATCAAAATATATTTTAATAATTTATTGTAAATAGCAATAAAAATGGTTTTCTATTTTCTAGAACAGAGGGAAAAAATACTGACACTTCTGGATCTGGAAAAAAATTTTGGACATTGTTTCTATGTAAAGCTCCAGTTTTGGGCTGTTTCTAATTTAACTTCCGTGCAGTGTCCTTTCAATAAAATCACCTTTGCCTTCCTTCTGAAAATGTACACATATTAGTAAAAGAAGTGATCCTTTGGAAAGTTTTAATGAATACATCACCTCAGGAGAGATTTCTTAGATGTCAGAAATTATTATCTCTGAGTCTTATCCCAGTGAATTTTTCAAGGCTTTTATTTCAGACCAAAGTGTGCAAATACCTTACTCAAAGAACCACTGAACTTGGTTCTTTTGGGAAGCAATAAAAGTTAATTGCATAAATATACATCTAGTGAATATGCACATACTGGAAATTAATTTCCTGATTTTAAGACATTTATGCACAACCTTAAAATATCCCCTGTAGTATAACTTTTCAACATGTATGTGTAGAACAGCTCAACAGAAAACCTGTCCCTGGCTGATAGCAAGCCTTTTCACTCACCTTATTTGGTCTCAAAATACAGTCAGGCTAATTTTTTTTCATCTTACCTGACAGACTTTAAGACTTTTATGTTTAGATCCCTTCAGATGACTCAAACTGCTTATGATTGCAATTCATGTTCTGTTCAGCTGTGAAGGAGTATGATGCTGAACTTTGCTACATTCACTAAAATTTTCACCTCTAGTTGCATACGTTTTATTTAATCCAACTGAATTCTTATTTTAGAATTTTCTTTAAAATGAAAAAAAAAAAACCCATTGAAATTTGATCCTCTCATATCTCATCCATTTAAATTCTGCAAGAAAGTGATTCTCTATCAGATTAAAATTTATTTTGAAAAATAATTATATGTAAATAGCAAAGCACTACAACATCTGGTGAACTTTGTAACAGCTCCTCAAAAAGGAGAGGTAGAAAAGAAATAGAAATTTAGGTGTGCACTAGTCTTTGATATTTGTTGTTAGCTTAAAAGTATTTGTTCCATATACAACAAGCCTAAGCACTCCACTGCATTGTGAATTGTGATCTCATTTTAACTGTGAGAAGGAAAGAAGGGAGGAAAGAAAAAATAGGGAATGAATGAGGGACAAGAAGGAATGAGGGATGGAGGGAAAAGAGAAAAGGAGAAGGAAAGAGCAGAAAGAGGGAAGAAGAAAGAGCAAGAAATACTACAGCCTCACTATCAAAGACTTTATGACACTTTTGTTACTTACCCTAATGCTGCCCCTGATAAATAATTTTTAAAAAAATAACACCTTTATGATTGTTCATCTTTACCTACTAAGCAAAATACTTTCATTATGAATCAAGGACTGCTTCTTGCAGTGTTAGGGCTCAGACAAAGCACACATGGAACATTTGAAGCATGTAGTCATCAAGTGTTGCAAAATAGCTGTTAACAATGTTGGGGAAAAAATCTTATATGAAATTCTCGTATAATTATAGTTATTTCTAAAATTATAGGGACAGAAAAACAGGAGTAAACCTGTTACTAAGCACCTGAAAAACTCAGTCCTGCTAAAGTTGCAGCTGAACAATCTTCCTTAAATATCACAAAAAGAGAGGTATTTGGGTTGTTTTGTTGGTGGAATTTGGGGTTTTTTGGGAGGAGTGTTAAATAGTTAAAAGTAAAAGTTTGAAATATTTTGGTTAACTTTCCTTCCAGTTTGTAATGGAGATTTTCTCAGTTGGCCACAGTCTTACATGCAAACAGAATTGTAAGGTATGAGGGATTGAGGTTGATTTAATGTTCTTGCTTAGCTTAAGTTTTTGTTTACACAAGTTATGAATCATTGGTAAAACCTTTATTTATAGCACTGAGTGTTTGGGTTTGAAGTGTCCTAGGATAAGGATTCTTTTTGTTTGTTTATTTTGTTCTAAACCAGAGCAAACTGTAGGTTTTGCACCACTAATAGACATTGAAAAGTATTTTTTTAGAAGAGAACTTTAAATAAATGTATGTCAGAAATCAAAAACAATCACTGTCTTCCATTAATTCACTTTTCTAGCAGGTGTCTAGAGCACTCAGCATGGAAGGTAGAGATAAATTACTTAAGGGCTTTTGATTAAGGGGTTTTGATAAGGACATTAGAAAGGTGTAAATCCCCTAAGCTCATTTTATTTGCTTGCCTAACTGAGCCATTCTGGTGAATGTGGTTTTGTAAATATGTGTCTCTGAATTACACCAGGGATCCTTTATTTAAGTTCCAGATATTTGATCTGTCTGAACTTTCATTTCAGTCCTGGAGCTCTTCCAAATATAATGATAAAATCTGTATTATCTAATTGTTTTTATTTCCCACCTCTTTTTTTTTAATATAAAATAAGATTTTTTGGTTAATTTTCCTGAAGATGATACACATATCTATTTCTTTTCAGCTTTTGAATGGAATTTTATAGGAGGAAAACAGTTCTTTGTTTATCTTCAAGGACAATTCTACATCCTCTTGAAATCAACAATCCTTTTTCTTACAAGAATAACTTTGTCTGATTAAACCATTTGACTTCCAAAGGTGCTCTAGCTATAACATTAGTTGAGTATGGAATTGTCACTGAATTCTATATTGCAGTTAGATGACACAATGCTGTGTGTGAGAGAGAGAGTGAATATCTTCTGAAAAGTGGGGGTTTTTTTTAAATATAGCCAAAAGGTCTTGTATTTCAGGAGGCAGTAAAACATTAGGAAAAAACCCCACTGAGCTACAGGGCCAACTAACATTTTTATCTCTTGTTTTCATTGTTCACTGTAGCCTATTGATTGGGTTTACTCAAAGGTTAAAAAAGTTTGTGACTTCAGGCTGCCTATAACCTCATGCAGGCAACATTAATCAGATACACAAGCTTGGCAAAACCTTGAGATTTTCATAGTAACAAGACTATCCCAAAAGTTCATTATATGATCTCTCAGTATCTTACATAGCATGTATACACACTTGAAGTGGTATAGATTTTGTTAGCAGAAAAAGAACTGATCTGTTCTTTAAAAATGCATGGCTTTCAGAGGTGCTATATTTTGCCCTTAATGTTAAATATATATCTTAAAATTTTTTTCTTCCCTCTTGGTGGTCTAATTACTGCTAAGGGTAATCCCTGTGACAAAAATTGTTTTATTAAATCAAAGGAAAGGGATTTGCAACTGCAAAGGTGTTGATTAAAAGCTAGTGAGTAAAAATCAAATATACTGTCTCTAGTAATTGGCTAATTTAAAAATCTATAAATACTGAAACTGTCATTTAAATGAATGGAAAGAATAGAAAACATCACTGCTATGTATACATTCTGAGGTTTGGTCAATGAGTCTGTTTTCTTAAAATTCTTAAATTTTTGGAGCTCAGATAAATATGCTCCAATATTCAAAGCAGTCTCTTTTGGGTGAATAAAGTTCAGATGTCATCCCTGAAACCTACACTTCATGGATAAGTTGATGGAAACTTTCTCAACATTATTTTCTGTAGTTTTGTTTTACCTTTTTCAAAGATCCTCATGAGTTCAACCACAGGTTCATAAACTAACAGATTTTAACCTAGAAGAAATTCTCAGTCTTCTAGTCTGACCTTGGCAACAGGATTTGGCATTTCAAGTCACTTGGCCTTGCTGTAGAAGTTATTGACTGAGAAATTAACAGTCTATATTATACAGATCATCATAATATCTTTTTTTTTTCTTTTGTCTTAAAAGACTTTCAAAAGTCAAGGAATATTGCTCTTGTTAGATGTCAGTATTGTTGTTATCATTGCCATTGTGTTTCTTACCTATATTGTGGGGCAAATGGGTCAATTATGGTCTATAATAGTAGGATCACTAGAAGAATTTGTTTTTCACATTTGATAATTTTATGGTGATTGAAAATAACAATGTGCATGATATTAATAATGTTTCTACAGCCACAGTTAGGGATCCTTTTCAGGATATCCCCATGAAGGACACCCAATTTTCTTTGTTATCATAGACCATACACTAGGACCAGAACACTAGCAGCTGTTCAGTGGTGCTGCTCCAGGACTAAGGAAAGGTTAATGAGCCGTTTGCTATTTTAATATTAATGAAGGCCATGTTGTAAGTGACATCAGCTCCAGATGAAATTGCACTTAGTGATTCCCTGTATCTGGACCTTAATTTTATTAGTGCCATGATTTTTTTGTCACTATCAATTTTCTCTCTTTTTGGCCAAAATATGTATTAAAAGTGCTTCTTAAAACTTGATTCAAGGAATATAAGTTAGGGGAGGTCACGCACACATGAATTTTATTTTAAAAGTGTCACATATGTGTTGCTTATTGCACAGAAAAAAAAAAATTCTCTGTGTCTTCTGATGCATTTCAATATTCCAACAAAATGTGTCCTAATCTCCAGGAAAAAAATAGTTCATTGTTGTTTTTCCTTCTGTTCAGTAAGATCTCAGGAGTAATAAACACCTTTTTTATTGGCATATTAATAGAAAGGCAAGCAAGGTATACAATATGAAAAGCTCTGTGCTGAAGCCTACAGTACAGTTCTCAGGGTACCTTGTACACTTCTCAGATGTTTAGCATATCAGTATATAATTACATTAGAAATATATACAGGTATTTATGGTAGAAATGGTTCATAACATTGTGGAATTTGAATTCTATATATATTAAGGTCCAGGCAGGGCAAATATACTATTTTTTATATATACATGTGCTGTTGAAAATGTCATCTATGTCTACTTATTGTGTAGTGAGTGTTTATTGAGTGTTTATTGGGGCCAAAATGCCATCAAGACATAATTCCTCACTTATTGACAATTTAGTCTTGCCACTGATCAGGACTACGACTAAGAAGATATCTAAATTTTAAACAAAATTAGTGCCTTAGAATGAAATAATTTTTAAGTATATTTGAAATTCGTCTTTTCCCTTTCCTTCTCCAGTGCCATCTGAACAGCATATACAAAGCTATCATCACATTTCACTGATTAAAGTATTCTTTAAGTTTTTTTCTCCTGTAAAACTATACTGAAAAATTACTCCTGTACCATTACCTTGTCCATTAAATATTTTTCTTTTCTACAACAGGTAAGCATTTTCTTACAAAAAATATTTGTTGTAATAACTATTCCTCTCAGAATCTGCTTGATAAATCCTTTTTGTCTTTAGAGTATTATCTCATTTTATGATGTCTCTAAAATTGTTTGGTCAAAGATAGAGAAAACAAACAGATGTTAAAATATTCAGGAACAAGCACATCTTGTTTCTAAGAAACTGTTATTTAACACAACATGTTTCTATGGGAAAATATTAGCTAGCCAGAGCGGTTTTTATGTACTTCAACCATTTTATTATACTCCATTCTGTTTTGAGGTAGAGTTATGTTTGCATGTTTGCTCGTTTGCATATATGTTTTCAAAACCCATGGTTATTTCAGTGAAACTAAATATTTCATTGCAAACACTTTGAGCCTCAATTTAGAAATATGATTCTTGATTAAAATGCAACTGTTCTTTTTGAAATATAAATCCTATAAGTTAGAGAAAAAAGGAAAAAACACAGAAGATTCTGAAATATTCAAACATTTAAAAAACAGGAGTATTGAAAACTTATGACTATAATTGAAAATATAGTTAAACAAATGGATATGATATCTAAAACCAAATTAAATATTTAAATGTAGTTAGCAAGAAATATTTTTCCCTAAAGCATTTCTAACAAATATGGAAACAGTCAATATTAAGAAGAAGGGATAAGATGGATTGTTTAACTTTGGGTTTGATATCTTAATTTATAAAACCTGATCTTTAGAACAAAATAAGTTTTCCCTATCATTCTGTTTGCATTGTATTTCTGAGAGGATTCAGAAGAGAAATTGACATTTAAATAAGATTCAGACATTCACATAATCTATTCTTTTATCTACCAAAAAAGGGCATCAGAAATGTCACCCACCGCATAAGAGTCACTTTTTGATTGTTGTATTGATATGAGAGAATCAAGCCATCTTTTTATAGTTTTTCAGTGGAAAATAATCATTCTCTCTGGGTGGGGAGGAAAAGGTAGCAAATATTAGGAATAATTTAGATGGTGATTTCAAGAGATACAAGAAGTCCTTTCTGTATTTTGTTTAACATCATAAAAAAATCCAACCCTATTTTTGCATCTTTTAGCTGCATTAGCAATATTAAGAGTATATTTATTTTTAGAAATAAAGTACCAGAAATATCTGTATGACAATTTTTTTTACTAAAATCAAAATAATAACTTTATTGAACAGAGCTGGTCATGCATGAAAGGACAGTTTGGAACATAAGATGTGTTATGAACCAAATTGTTTTTCACATTGATGCTGCTATTAAAGGCCCATATAGAAGTGTAATTTAATTATACACTTTTTTCAATTGCATGCATTTAAATATTTTTAACAATATTAGACTTCTTCTTTGAAACCATGTAAAGTAAATGAAAAAAACCTCTCAAACCTTTTTTGATCTTCATTATCTCAACTAGCAGGCCTTTTGGACACAAATAATGACTCAAGTAATGCTAACATTTCAGGCAGATCTATTTGGCATCAAAGGTTATCCCTAATACCTAGATTTAAATAATTAAAATGAATTATTAGTGAAGGAACACTTGGGATTATATTACCAAATTTTGTTTTAGTTTCACAATTTTACTGCCAGGAAGAATTTTAAATCCGTGCAAGCATGCGTAACATACTTACTTTTATTCATTAAGTGTCTATTTACGAGTATACTGATTTTTGTCCTTTTTATAAAGTTATCTTTTATAAAGGAGACTGGAATTAAGGTTAGAGATTCATTCCTGTTTGTTGTTGTTCAATCTATGTATTTCATATTGTGTATTTTCCTATATATTCTTCCTAATACCAGTATGACTTGCTGGTTCTTTTTACAATTGGACTGCAGGTTTGTTTATTCTACCAGAGTTGCTTTTATAAAGCTAGCACATCATACTTTACATGCGTGGATAATAGTATGTATGATGTATATGTACTGATTTTTAAAAAAAATAAATTCCCAAATGTCGTATCAAAGACATTCTGTTAAGAAGCAAGTTATGCTACAATGGCATGACATAAGAGTTTTGATTTAATTACTCTGCTTCTGAAAAGACTTAATTTAATTTAGTGATACTGAATAGTGTAGGGCATTAATACTAGCTATACATTCTACAATTCTGAATTGAAACGTGTCTCATATCACAGACAGATGGAAGCTAATGTTTGAATGTAATTTGATGACTTACCTGAAATAAAAATTGTAATCTTTAGTAAAGATAGTGATACAGCTGCCTGTGGCAATTAAATGTTTCAGAATTTTTAAATTATTTTTTTTATTACCACACAGATTACCTAAGAACTCATACACATTTCTGGTGAAGAATTGAGATATACAGTATCTAAAAGAAGCAACTGAAACCTAGGCACGAAAATTGCATGCAGAGGTCAAGAGGTAAATTTGTTTGGACTGATAATAGCATGAGACTTAAGAGGAAGCCACTGACAGTGTCTTATCTCAGTGTTTCCACCAGTCTGAGCTCTGTAGAAAAGCTGTCTTCTTCAAGGATCCATCAACACCAACTCTGTCTTTTATCCACTGCTGATATAAGGGGAAATTAGGGAGAAAATAATAAATTTTTAAATCTTATTTAAATTAACTATTTTTAATCCCTTAAATTATTAGTCCAACAGGACTCCACAGAATGTCTGTGGAGAAAATTATTTAAATGTGAGTGTTTTAAGTTTTAGGCATTATATCCTCATAAGATAGGATGCCATAGTTCAGAAATACGTTAAGATGTGTAACTTTTAATGGTAGCCTCCGCTGCGTAGTATTTTTAAAATATCAACTTAATTATATGTCTAAGTATTGACTTTGACACAGAGTTTTCAAATTAAAAAAAAAAAAAAAGCAAACACAAGAAAACCTGGAAATGATTTATAAATTTTAACAGTATATAATCTTAAAAAGAAATAAGTCTTCCTACTGGAAAGACTTGTCTCAAGTTCAGAACCTTTTTGAAGATGTACAACCAGACCTTTCTCCATTTAAAGGGTATTAATGTGTCAGTTGTGAAATCTATTCACTATTGAAAATGTCAGTGCATCATTTCACTACCCAGAAGTAAAAGCTCTTTGTAAGGCTTTCCTATTATACTGAGTATTATTCATTCCAAATAACAGGGAAGTGGGCATTAAATTGTATTATCCAGTTCAAAGTAATTGTTACAGAGGAAATAAAAAGCCATAGGAACATAGGAATTGCAATAATGGATCAGACCAGTAGTTTATCTAGCCAAATATGTTAACTTTGACAGAGACTAAGATAGAAAAAGATGCTCTTTAGCAGATAATTATTGAACAGGAGAAATTTAATACCTTTTTTTTCAAGTCTGGCATATAGTTAAAGTTATTTATTACCATAAAATAAAGGAAATACCAAACCTCTTTCACTATCTTTATCAAAAGAAATGTAAGGGGATTTTTAATAGCTTTTATATGTATAGCCCTCATTTCTATTTCATATGTATATTATTCTAGTATGCAGAGATAACTGCCTGGATTATGATCACATTTCATGATACATTTCTCCATGTTTTATGGTCTAATTTTTAATTTCCAACTTCTTTTGCAATATTTTACAATCTATCCCTGCTAAGCAGATTTTAGGTGTATTGTCAGGTGCTTCGTGGTGTTACTTAAATCAGAAAATTTTATTCTTCCCTGGTATTTTCTAAGGTTTCAATACCAAACAGGAATGTGATTTGAGTCAGTGCTTCCTGGAAAAATACTAAATCCTCCTTCTCACTGAATACAGGACACAATAGCATAAAGGTTGTCTATTGCATATTGTACAGAGATGAGAAATATCCAAGCTAAGTTATGGACTCAGGAGCTGGGAAAGGGTTCTTACAGGAGGAAATAAAATGGCTTATATGTTAGGCTGACAAGGCTGTTACATGGAACAACTGGAAGCACAGCTGGATACCTAGAAATGGGAGGCATCTTGAGATAATATCAATAAATGTGAAAGCATGGAGGTGCAATGGTAACTTATCACCTATAAAGGTGAAAAGTAGTCTGGCAAAAGTTGAAAATATCCTCAGAAAGCAAGAATTTCTGTGTGCCACTAGCTGTTCTAACTGTAAGAACAGGAAAATAATCTGGAAAAATAAAAATTAGTGTGAAAGAACAGAAAAAACCTATCATAATCACCTATTGTTAAAAAATAGAAAGTAACAGTATCTATTGGCTGCTCCATGTGATGATGTCCTATAACCCCTTATGTCTCTATAATAAAAAAAACTATTTATTTTCTTATCTTTTTTTCATAAAATCTTATGGAGCTTTTACCTGAGAACTCTCCATTCTCCATATAGTTCCTAATTCTCTATAATATAAAAACTATTTATTTTCTTATCCAAAATGGAGCTTTTACCTGAGAACTCCCCATTCTCCATATAGTTCCTAATTCCAGTTGTGTTCTTGGCACAGTGATAAAATCCAGTCCAACACAGAGCAGCATAAGAAGGATTAACATGGTTTAAAACATCTATAACATTGTGTACAAAGTACAACATTGTAGACAATACCCATTGGGTTGAAGTTTGATGCAGAACAGATTTTATGCAGAAGTTTGAACACCCCTGATCTATCTTAGTTTTGTGGTCATGCCAATGTTCAGAAAATTAAATTATGTGAGGTACTGCCTCAGTGACATAATCATACTTGAAAAGGAGACAAATGCAAACTGAAACTGGTCTTTGTGTCTTTAATTCTATTTCACAAGTCTTCTTAATGTGCTCATACTAATTCTTAGATTTAGACACTTCTTCAGAAAATACTTTTCTTTCATATGTCCATAAATAAAATTTCCTATCAGGTGAACTTCAGGATGCAAATGAAGTCAGATTTTTTTTTTTTTTTTTTTTTTAATAGAAAAGACTGGTAAGTTTGGGGCTTGAAATACAAGAAAATGTGGTACTTCTGTCGTCTGTACAGATGGATATATCTTTTATATGAGTAGTGTATAAAATGTCTAAGAAAAAGGACAAAATTATATAATGTATGAAAAATAGCATTTTAGTCATTTACAAGTTCCTAAAAAATATTTCAACTTGCCAGAACAATCATTGCTCTCAAAAATACATTCTGGAAAAATGGTTGATTGTTTTACACTTTGCTTTTCGTACCTTTTTTTTTTTTTTTTCCTTCTAGTCTTTCTTCTAGTCAATATTTTACATACATTTTCCACTTCCACTTTTTATATTTTAAAGTGTTAATTGTGTTGATTTGGATCTTAGAATTAAAGAGAAAACCTGAATGCTTTGAAATAACAAGATAAGATGGACCACGGAAGGGAAGAGACTGCAGTTATACTTCTTTCATACATTTGACAGTAAAAGTGAATACAGTGTGTTAGACCACAAAAGGTCTTAGCCTTATAATAATCATCATAAACCTCCTGGAAGAAACCCAGGTTTCAATGTATTCCGAGAATATGGTGAATGCATATGCAGTGCATAAGTAAAATTAGGTCACTTAGAGTGGGATCTAGAGAAGTCTTGTCCTCAGATCACAGTTAACACTTGTTTCTCAGCTCTTGCAAGAGTTTGCCTCCATTTGGGCAGTCAAGTTTTTTTTTTTTTTTTTTTAAATCCTGACTTTAAGCAAAATGACAAAGAAATATGGACTAAATTTTTGAATAGAAAATCTAGATGCTTCTCTTCTGGCTTTTTATCCTCCAGCTCATTCAGTAATGCTTTTGACTGGAAGTGTCAAACATCCCGCAAAATGGCAGATATCAGAGCCATAATTGTGACAACAGTGACAAAAACCACAAAAGTATCTTCTGTTAATTTTCAGAATTAGAGTATATGAAACACAGGGTGAAAAGCCATTAATGCATGATTACTATTTATGATAATTTACATGAAAAACTGGAAAAATAAAGATAGTTTGTAGTGTGTTTGAATTTGTTTCAGAAAAATTGTAACAAGCAGATTAAGTGTCACAATAATTACCCCTGAATGATCACTAGCTCTCCAGAAAATTAGGTTGTGTATGCAAGAGTAAGTGTACATCAGTTTCAATAAAAAACATGTGGTCAAAATGTACTGCACCAAATATTTTTAAATATGCAAAGGATAATCTTAGCAAAAGTTACATGGAAGCAGATTCCAGAAGACTAAGCAATAACAAGGAAACTGGGACATTCTGTTTCTAACCATATTTCATTTCTTTTTTAAAATGCAACAGAGTGAAGAAGAGGGGGAAAAAAAAAATCAAATTCATAGAGTGTAACAGCTGTAAAAGAAAATACACATTGCTTCTAAATGAGGGAAAGTAAAGGTGAAATCAAAGAACTGTTCATTTTGCAGCCTGGTTATTAATTTTTCTGTCCAAAGTCTTAAGATAGAAGTAGCATCTTAGAGTGTTTCTCAAACTAAACCATTTCGGTTAGTTTTCCATCTCAACTGTTATTTCGCAAGTTTTGTCACTGAAGTGGTCCAATGTTAAAATAAATATCTGGAATTCAGGGATAAATAATACTCTTTGAATTCAATAGAAATTTTACATCACTGAGAATAGAGTCTTGGGCCATAGGTAAGACAACTACTCTTATGAATAATCTGTAAAAAAATATTGATCAATATAAATATTAAACTTGTTTGTAATATTACTAATCTTTTTCTCCTACCTGATGAAGATATTTCCCCTGAAATATTTTTATAAACCTCTGGCCACTTTACTCGATATTCATTTTTCCAGTATTATGATTTTTGACTACGCCTTTTCAGTACTTGGTCAACTGTGAATGGCACGTTGCAATAAATGTTGTTGCTTCAAGCAGCAGACATTAAAAACATGACAATAAAACTGTGACTCAACATCTATCATTCCATTTGTATTCACTGCAGTTTTTATGGCAATATCTGTTGCATCTCACTTTGCTTCTTTATAGATCATCAAAATTTTCTAATTTGTTACATATTCTAGAATAGTTCAGGAAGATCTTGTTAGTCTTCAGCAGGCTTATCTTTCTGCTTCCAGAAATGCTTGATTAAGTATTCAACAGAGAAAAAAGTTAAAATAAACATTAAAAAGCATTCAGGATAAAATTACGTAATTACAGATGTCATTCTAATGATACTCTTGTGATTAAGGGGAGATTTTGGTGCCAAAACCCTTTCCTTTTGGCTGTACCATTCAATATATGGAGAAAAAAAAAGAGGCGGTAACTGGAAAAATTAAATATGAAAATAAGTAATGCACAATGAGAGCTGGAAAACAAAAGCCTTGGGATATAAGGGCATTCTTACATAAGGAACATGGAAAAAGGGGTTTTTCTTAGCAGAGAAATGCAAAAAAGGTGTATCATACACTTATATACAATAATAAATGCTGTAGAAAAAAGTAACTGGGAATTTTAGCCTCCCTGTAAGAATCTTCTTTACTAATGCCATATAAAGAAAGGAACAATTAATTAAATTAAATTAAATTACTTCCAAACAGATGCAAGGAACTACTTTTACCCCATAAGGAATAGTTGTAGTTCAGAACTTATTTTTTACAGGATTTTCTGGGGCTACACTTTCAGTAAGTAGGAAAAAAGAGATCACCTAATACATGGATGCCTGTGGTAAATAGAATGACAACAGTTAATGCTAAAATCAATTTTTGGAACACAGATCAGACTTAATTCTTTCAGTCTTATACTAATCCCTAAATACAAAGTTCAAGAGGTGTCCACAAGCTGAAACAGACCCCTGCATATCCACCTAGTTTCAGTTTTGCACCTCGACCTCGAAATGCGGATATGAGATTTTGTCAGTCACCAGTCTAGATAGTTCTCCTATTTTGAGGATTACTCTTAAGTGGTACCTACTGTTTCATCTACAGATTTTCATGAACTATGTGCTCTGTTTTGTTAACAGGCCTCGAGTGAGCATCAGGCTTCAATGTGTGCTGTGCTCTTTGCCTTGTTCCAGCCCCTGCACTGTGCATGGAGCAAATGGAGGACAGAGTGTTCCTGACTTATAAGCAGATGAATGTGTTCATCTAGAGAAGAAGAATTTTAGGTGGGAAAATAAAATCAGAAGACAATTATAATCTAAGGATAGTACAGATCAGGAAAATTTGAGAATGAATATCTTCCGAAATTATGGCAAAATACTTTCTTAGAAGCCTGTAAAGGTCTGAAAACAGTTTTTTGCCAACAAGCAACTCGTTGGAAGTTGTTTAATTGACCAGTCCTCGAGGAAAAGACCCACCCTATAAAAGTTTTGTGCTTGTTGTGTCTAGCCTGCTCACTTTTACACAGACAAGTTACACACAGATCAAATTGAGTCTCTGATGGTTTGAGGATGTTAACAGAGTTTTGTTTGTGCTTCTTATGGTTGGTTTTTTTTTATTCTCCTAAGTTCTACACTTTCCATGCTACTCCTTAAAAAAAAAAAAAAAAAGAAAAAAGGAAAGGAAAATAAAATACTAAAATTGGAGCATCTGACTATCCTTCTCTTGTTTTACTTTTAAAATAGAATTCTTTACTTACCTGAACTAGTGTCCTTGATCACAGGATGGTACCCTGCTTACAGTTTATTAACATAATATTAATTTGCTGTTCTCTCTTTTCCTACACTTACAACAGAGTTAGGGGATTTTTATTATTTAAAAAGTGGCAATAATTGGAATTTTCCATTTTAGTATTTTACTTCAACCATCAACAAAACAGTTAAGGTTATGTTTTTCATAGTCTGACTAGTGGGATAAGGAAAATAACCAGTCCTGAGGGCCTCGTAAATCAGCTAGAAGAATTGCTGTGAAATAAATGCTATCACATTCTTTATATAATTAAATTGGAAAGTTCAAGCTTTTCCACATTTATAGCTGCAGTGCTACCAAACTTCATTGGTTTCAGCTTCATCTCAAAGTCACAAGACCAACCCTTAAGCAGTATTTACTAATTCCCAAACTCTCAGCATCAAAGAAAAGTTACAGATGTAATTCTAAATAGCCTTGACACCCTTGTTTCCTGTCTGAGTAGCTGAAATAAACAGGCAGACTGCCAAATATTTCTCCAGAGTAGTTATTTCCCTTTCAGCTATATAATTTTAATTTACATGGAAATCATTGATACTTTAAAGTGGTGCTTGTCCGTCAAGTTTATTTATTTCCTAGCTCCCTAATGTGTTTTAATATAAATCCAAGTCATTGATTGGTTGAACAAAAGTAATTGACTCAAACAAATGTTTATCAGATTGAGTGTCTCAATCCCTTCTGAACTGACTGAAGTCCATCCCATGAAGACAGAACCATGCCAGGCATAAATATGTTCTATTGAGCAGTACTCCACTGATTTCATATTATACTCTTCTGAATAAAATAGACTGAGTTGTGTGCAATTGTAACTCATAAATGCTTTTTTATACATTTGTATATGCCTAGGATTGTAAGATACCAGTGTTTAAAAACAGACAGAACCTATTCAAATGGCATTGGTGAGACTAATGTGTCAGATTTAAACAGATTTAAAGCGCCAAAATTTTACTGTAGTTTATTGCACTTGGCTTTTGTTCTTTTCTTGTTTTTCTGTTCTTCATTTAGATACTACATACAGGATCAAACCGATGAAATATCCCTGAATGAGTCATTCAGCACTACTTTTGTTGTCAACAGGGAGAAATAAGCACCTTGGGGCATAATTCATGTCACCCTAAAGTGGAGACCCATGGTATATCATATTAATTGTTCTTTAAAAGTCTTTTTCTTTCTCCGTCAGTATGGAAGGAACCTACGATGACAAGCACAGATGTCTGCATTACAGGCATCTAAAGGTATCTTATTCACTTTCTGTCTTGAACGCCTTCAGAAAGATGCTGAGCATTTTCAGCTCCAACTGAATCTGTAGAAGCCAAGGAGCTCAAAAATTTCTGATCAGCAGGATTAGATTCCATCTTTAAAACATATTTAGACAGAATTTTTTATTTTCCTTTTACCTTTATCTCAATATAATGGGAAAAAAAAAGAATCTGGATTCTGCAAAGGACAGCAATTATTCTGTCATATTTTTGTTGATAATGCTAGAGGTGCTGAAGGCTCAGCATGGTAGTAACTGGGGAAAAAATAAGCAGAAGAAAAGTGTACAATGTTGCCATGAACGAGGTCTTTACCTAAAGCCCTGTTGATTTTCTTTCTTCTGCAAAGTTACAGATGTGTTCATATTTATGAATGTAGAGTACATACTCTTACAACTTATTAAAATGTATGGTGGAGTTCCAGATATGTAAAACTAGTTCTTGTCTCTCAAACACTTTCTTTATTTTATTTTCCTATTTTTTATTTTAGGTTACAGAAGGACAATCTTTTTAGTTAGAATCCCTAACTACTAGGGGCAAGATTTTATTAGGTGACACCATTTCTTGTTTTCTTGCATCAGTATTTCTGGAGATTTTTTACAATGTTCACAAAACTTAAAGTTCTTTTTTATTAATAAAGAATGGGCAGTATGATAAGTCATTACTTAAATATCGAAAACATCTTTGAAAAGCTGCAATATTTTAACCATAGGTCTTAGGGAATAAGACTAATATATATTAACTCTGCCATGTTTCTTTCAGATGTTGCTAGTCTGATGTCACTGACAGTAATAATTAAGAGGAGAAACACAGGATGTGTTTCTACAAGGAGAAATAGAATCTGAACATATTGTAGCTGTTTACTCCACATTTTTAAAAGCAAAATTATCTCATTTATGAAATCTCTTCTAGCACTGCACTGTGACATGAACTCTTAGCTATACAATCCATATTTTTATTTAATACTTTTGTTGAAACCGCAAAGAGTAGGCAGCTCAGACTACTATTGTTGATTCATTACATTCAAATGCTGGAGAGAAAGATAAACTGTTCTAAGAAACCCATATCTAAAATTCCACAAGTGCCAGAGTCTATCTTCTTTAATATTTAAATGGAGATATTACATAAAATATTAATAACATTCACAGACATGAACACCTGCTTGGATGTTTGTTTTCCCTTGGTTGCAATAACCTAATCTCATCCTGCTATGCAGGCAGGGCTCATTTTGCTGGAAGTCTTGCTTGCGTGTACAGAGGCAGCAAGCGGAGCTGTGAATGTTGGATTATCAGATCTTATATTTCAGAAGTTAGATGTTTACAGTGGCACCTGAAAATTTTAAATAGTTGATGCTAAAATATTTAAAATTCTCTAAGAATATACTATTTAACATTGCAGGAATTAACTCAGTCTAGTCTAAATCTGTATTAAGTAATCAGCCTCATTCAAAACCTTTCATAGGCTTTCTGATACGGCTATGCAGAGTTTTAGTACTCCCAGAAGTGGACTAATTATACAGTAACCCATAATTAATGACATTTACTTCCACTCCCTGATCATATGTTTTTACATGAGTTTAGGAAGGCCAGATTAAGGAACACAGACATAAACACCACGAATTTAAAACTTAGCTGAGGATTTTTTCTCCCCTAACCTCTGAAGTTAGTGCATCTATACATATATGCAAAAGTATTTGAGCTTTGATATTACAGCATAGACAGGTCCTCTACAGTCAAAGTCTTCAGCTACCTTAAATAATGCAGTTCCCTTTTTGTAGAAAAGACGTGAAAAATAGCAGAAAGGTACTATGCATGTGTCTCTATGGTATCCATTGTCAGATGGTAACAAAATGCTTTGCAATTGATTTATACTTCTGACAACAGAAATTACAAGAACTTAAGTAAATTAACTATATTCTTCAAGTAAAATAGCTGCGGAGCTAGTAAGAGAATAAGAAAACATTAATGTACACTGGATTCATCAAAAATTAGGCTTTAGAGCCAAAATTTTCTGCCTGCAGAGTTAGACCTTCAATTGTAATATGTCTCCCCAGTGTTCAGCACACTGATGCCAAGGCTTACTTGCTATAGATCGACTACACTGACTTTAAATACAAAGCTTCAAAGAAAAGTTTCTAATTCCTCACCCATTCACAACAGTATAAAAGCTCATTCCCACAGGTTTCTTGTTTTAAAATGTTCCATTGTGATGAGTTCTGTATGGGGTAGGTGAAGAAATTCTGCATGCTCTTATAATTCAATGATATAACCAGATTTGAAAAATTAATGTTGTGGAAACGGAGCTCCATTATTATTTCTTTTAACAAAACTAAAGTTTGTTAATAGTTTTCTGATAACCTAGAGGAGTAGGGAACTTATCTCATTTACTTCCAAGATTCAATTTGAAATTAATTCCACGGAACACCCCAAGGGTGTTTAGATTTTTGCAGAAAAGCAGTTCCATCCATTCTCATTGCATCAGTTCTTCAAACTGCATTGCATAATTAACAATCCGTGAAATACATCTCCCCAAAAAGTTACAGATACCTGACCCTGAAGTGTATAAAGAACACAAACAAATCTGAACTAAGACTGTTTCACTGCCCTCAATAATTCAAAGACATTTAGTTATTATTTTATATATACCCTTTTATGATGGTATAGATGTCAATATACAGTCAGTTAGTAAGAGAAAATTAAAACAAACAAACAAACAAATTTTTAAAAAATATTATCCCCCCCCAACTTTTTACTGGTGTTGTCTTTCATATATCCCTGCTTATAAACCTGAAATGTACAGACGTGTGGAACAATGAGAAGGAAAGATCCAATGGTTCTTAGACATGTAGCATTTCTCTGTCTCCTTGCTCAGTCTCTATTAAAAAAGAAATTAAAAAACTACAAAAAATTTATGTTATCTTCTTCTAAAAGCCACACTGACATTTACAGCATTTTCGTTACATGTTTCTGTAGATGACACTAAAAATACCGTAATTGGTTATTGTAATAACCTTCATACATCTTAAGTAAAAAAATTGAGATAAACCCTGCACACAAAAACCTTGAAGGAATAAATTCTATGTGTCTAATAACATGTCTCTACTGTACTTCTCAAGGTTTAAATTTTTTTTCTTGATTCCCTATTTTACAACTGAGATTCACTGATATCTCTCATAGTCACTGGAAAAAATTTTCTTCTTCCCTTGACCCTGTAAGTCCAACCTCCTCTTGTGCCATATAGCTAAGTGGTAGACCCACCCAACTAATGTTTTGATGAAAATGAAGATGTTCTGAGAGATTCAGCTCTTTTGTAGCATCCCAGATATCTAGAACATATACATTTTCAGTGCACTACCTGGCAGATAAAAGAAAATCGTGCTTTACATATGTCCAGTTAAGTAAAGTGAAAAATTAACTGTTATTTCTGACACCTAAAATATGTATTTAAAATGAAACAAAATATAAGCCTAACTTCCACTGAGGATACTCTGAAAGCTCTCTTTCTCTCAGATAACTATGTGTTTCTTTTGCAGAAGAAAAAAGCCAGCATTTAAGACTTTTTGGTGACTATTTTTTTGACAGAATATGATGATTATTATGGACAAACTACACTGTAAAATATCTGGACTCTCTAGACCACTCTATTTTATTCTTAGATCCAAGACATTAATGTCATCTTAATTTGCGCCATCTTTTTAACTGGAACAAAGGTTGTTTTCCTGCTGTAATGGTACCACAGCTACTCAGTCAGGAAGCATTTTCTGTGTTTACCTATCTAGTAAAAAACACTTTGCTGCAAAAAGTTGAAAAATTCTCGTTCTTCCCCTATGTCTGTTCCTGTAAGGAATGTCTTGAACCAGACGTTGCATGCTATATAAATATTTTCCCTTCATGCTTGCTTCAAAAATATGAAAAACTAATTCACAGGACCACAGAAATTTTTGGGTTGGAAAGGAGCTTATAGATCATTTAATTCCAACCTCACTGCCATGGGTAGGTACACTTTCCACTAGACCAGGTTGCTCAAAGACCAATCCAACCTGGACTTGAACACTTCCATGGATGCGCCCCGCACAACTCCTCTGGGCAATCCATTCCTGTGCTTCATCAGCTTCACAATAAAGAATTTCTTTATTAGATCAGATCCAAACCTACTGTCTTTCAGTTTGAAGCCATTCCCCCTCCAGCAAGTCAACTGTACCCCACAGCTTGGGTGCTGTCAGCTGTTTATATTGTAGTTTTTTGTTATCCTTAATTGTTTATATCTTATGATTAACTCTTTTTTGAAAGTTGAAGTTATCAACCAATTGGAGCAATAAAGGTTGCTTGTTTAGCCACAGCCTCCTCTTCTTTTGTATATCAGAACTGTGACCTTTATAGAAGGAATATTATGCCTGATTTTCGTAGAAGGTACATTGCCTTGAAAGCCTCAGGTTTACAAATATTTATTCAATGCAATAATAACCAAACTAACTGATAGATACAAAATGCTTTTAATGGATACTTAGAATTTCATTTACCTTACAATTAAAAGCAGGTGGGAACACCTCTACATGTTCTACCACTCTGAATATTTCACCACAGATAGCTGGTCATTTCAAATCAAAGCATAAGTTTCAATACTTCAATTAAGTAGAAGTGCGAAATTGCTCAGAATGATTTAATCGAATAAGATGTCGCAGAGTTCTGAGGTCTGTAAAGTTTTCTGAATACTGAAACAAAATTTAAGTGGACAACCTTAAGTTTTGGTATGAGTCGTTCAAGAAAGCATTAAAAAAATAATTTTTCCTCAGAACAATCCCTGCCACCAGAGCTAGCACTATTCTGTTAATCAACAGCATCCTAAAATCAATTCTTCAGTTGCATAGTTTATTGTATCTGAAAGGAAATTCCTTCAAAGACATCACTGTTTCTATTAGGCATCCATCCAAGAATTATTTTTGTCATTCAGCAATAAACCCAGTAATGTATTCTAGAGTGTTTAGTCATGGATTTTACTGTGTATAACAAATCAGATTTCTTTTTCTGCCTAACTCTGTAAGATGATACTTGGCATTAGAAAGTGATTGTCTTCTTTCTATTGATTTAGAATGATAATTAAAAAAACACACCAACTTACTCTGAAAGCAGATACATGCCTACATTGTTAACTACACAGAAATAATCAGTGTTGATCCTGAACTGGGCATGCATTTAAACAAAATTTCCCATGGAAATAGAATCCTTCGAAATAATATTCCTTGACATGTGACTGTCCTTTTCAGTACACTTATTGCACATAAGTGACCTTATAATCCACTACTTTTTTTCCCAAAATCTATTCATAAGTCTTAACTGAATAAGACCAAGTTGTGAGCAAGTAGAAGCTAAGTAAGAAATTGCAACTTTCACTGTGTTGGCCATTTTTAAAGAAGGTACTTTTAGACTATCTAAGCTCTATGACCATGCATTTTCTCACAAACTATTATAATTTATATTTAGTAATGTAGAATATTAATGTAAACGCAGATATTTTGAAAAGAAACAAAATTATGCAAGTTTCCAGTGTGATCCATCCACTAATTTTTTTTTTTTGTACCTGTTTGGATCAAAGTAAAAATCATTCAGATGACATTCTGAATAAGATAACAGAAAATGCTTTATGTGATACTCATTTCACTTCCTATAGAACTATCTGTAACCATTTCAGAATCCAAGTATGAATCTGATGAATGCAGAGATGAACTAGAAAACAGAAAGCTGCAGCTATCTGTGGTCACAGTATATCAACTAATTAAGCTATCCTGTATATTTTAGATCAGTAGTGCATTTTAAATTAGTAATTACATTTAAGATGTGTAGTTCTATGAGATTATTATGGGAAGCACTGCTGATTAAATGTCATTGCACAGCTGAAGAACCAAATTATGCCATTAGACACTCCATCCTGTTTAAAAAAATGATACTGTCTGTATAGCATGACAACTACCTTCAACAAGATACCCAAAAAGGGCTTCCTAAAACTCACAGCACATACAGGAGCTGTGTTACTTATTCTAGGCATTCCAAGTCTTTATTTCACCATCTGGTATACCGTGCCTGAGTTTAATAAGAAATTTTGCAGCTTGTTAAGTCCTACAATTCTAAGAAGATGCTTATATAAAGATTAACCTTTAAAATAAGCAATATGGAAAGTAAAGTGGCAGAAATTTGAGGAAGGAAGGGAGAAGAAAGTGACTACATTTTCTGCTTGTCAATGTCCTAGAACAAAGTTTCCACGAACATCAAGGAAGATCTTAACTGGAAAGAATTCAACAAAAATTAGGTGACTTTACTCTAAATTGAGATAACTCATAGCTATCGTGCTTTATCCTATCTTTAGCCTTCTGGGTAAGAGAACTGTAAGACAATGATTTCATACATTAAAAATATTTTTTTAAATGACGATTTCATTAGTATCTAAAACGTCAGCCCAGGAAATTTATGAACCATGGAATATGGGAAGGTCAGCAAGAACTCTGGACTGGCAGTCAATACCAGTACTTACTTGTTAGCTTACTCCATTTGTCTCTGGGATTTCTCTATTTAGTTCTCTTCCAAATAAACCTCTAAAGAGCTAGCTAGCCCTATGAGCACAGCTGTGGGATAGTCAGGGCCATTTTACCTCAGTGCCAGAGAACGTTTCTGGCCCCTTTATTTATTTTTTTTTAATTAACTGTATAAAACCATTCTGAAGTGTCAGCTTGCTAACATAGCTGAGAGACTGAAACAGAAAAGGAAAACTGAAAAGCATAATCTAGCACCAAAGTGACTTATCCTTTTTTTTCCTATTAAATCAAATATTATTTATTTCTAGTTTAATGGAATAAAATAATCTCTTTTATTTATATATATCTTCTAATGATTAAGAGTTTGTGTGAAATAAGTAATATTGGTTCTCCCTGTTCTGGGAGACTATGAAGCTACTCTACTGAAGTGTCACTTGTGTAGGTTTCGGAGTACTCAGGAGTCAGAGGATGATTCTTCAACTAAGCAGACATGGTCTGGTATACCAGGATTATGGAGGGGAGTATCCTACAGCAAATGTAAACCAGAATTTCCTGGCAATCTATGCCTCCCAAATCTCTCCCTCGAGGCAATTTAGATTTAATGGATGTCCCCATGTTAAAACAACTGCAAATTTGTTCTGTTCAGTTTATCAAACCAGTAAAAGATACTTGATTTTTTTCCTGTCCTTCCTCCCCCAGAGATTTGAATTTTTAATTGTGAACCTAATGGGCTGAAGATTTCATTTTATCATTATTTTTTTCTCTTACTGAGTTCTGCTAGAATAAATTCTGTGATGAATACTCTAGGAAATTCCCCCATCAAACCAGAGAGAGACCTGTATTTGAATGCCACAATTCATTTGCATTGCACTTTGCACTGAGAACAAGAACGAAGGTAAAATCATTACTGCTGTGAGACTGCAGAAAGCATGTCTGTGGAGAGAGACAATACAAAGAACAGGATGTTGACCCCATGCTCACCAGGGAATCCACAGCTAAAAGCAAAATCAGCAGTGAGTCGAAACAGGAGACTTCTTATTAGAAAGGGCAGGAGAAAATATTGGCACCCATACGTCATTACTGGAAAAATTCATTCAAGGTCTTGAATGTGTCCTGCAGCTTCCAAAGCTTTTCCTGTGAGAAGTCACAACAGCATGCCAGCACACTGAGCAGAAAGGAGTGAGTGCATTACATACAGTCAGAAACAAGACAAGTTAAACTGAAAATTCAAGAGTGCACAGCAGGATACACATGCGAGATTGCTCAGGGACTAAACAGTTATTTTAAGCAATGCTGAATGGTTCCAGCATTTGGCAGGTGTATTTGTTGTGGCACATCTGCTTTTTGCTAACAAAATCGTGTTTGTAAAAGAATCCAGAGGAACTTTTTGTCCATATATCATAAAATCTTATAGTTTTACAGCTCCTGATATAGCCACAGGAGATGATACTTTTAAAAGCAATAGACAGAGTGGTCATCTTTCATGGGAAATTCAGGTGAAGGCAGAACTTCAATGTAACTTTTGTCACTGACAAAACTTACAGCACACAAACCTCAGGAAATAAAGGTTTAATAATGTAATATAATTTAAGTACACTTTGGTTCTGTGCCCAGATAGATTGAATTCTCTGTGTCCTTTCACTAGAAAATCTTGGCTTTTCTTCAAATACAAAAAAAAAAAAAAAAAAATTGCCCGTTAAGAGCATTTTTGTTTCAATATCCAGTCTTTTAAAGAATTTCAATGTCACAAAAATATTGAAAAAATGACATCTATTTGAAATCTCCCCTCACCTTTTTTCCAAAGCTGTGAGTGAGGACATAACCATAATGAATAAATTTTGAACTTGGTCATAAGAACTAATAATTCATAGATTAATTTGTCCTTGAGAAAAAGACTGAAATTTAGGATTGCTTTGCCCAAGTGAAAGCTATAACCACAGAATATGCCAAGTTGGAAGGGACACAAGGATTATCAAGTTCAAGACCTGGCCCCACACAGCACCATCCCCAAGATTTACTTCTTGAACTCTGTCAGGCTGGTGCTGTGACCACTTCCCTGGGGAGCCTGTTCCAGTGCCCAACCACCCTCTGGGTGAAGAGCCTTTTTCTAATACCCAACCTGAACCTCTCCTGAGACAACTTCAGGCCATTGCCTCGGGACCTGTCACCAGTCACCAGAAAGATCAGTACCTGCCCCTCCTCTTGCCCTCATGATGAAGTTGTAGACAGCAATGAGGTCTCCCCTATGTTCTACAGAGTTCTACTTTCTTCCAAATGCAATATGGGTGTTATTAGACAAAAAAAATTAAAAAGATGTTTCAGAAGGAGTGATTTATTATGTTCCCTACACAGTAACTGAGAACCCACTCAGGCTTTGTACACGGTGTAGAAGGAAGCTTGACTACTCTAAGAGAGTAAAGAAAAATAGACTCAGAGCATTATGTCATAGTAAACACGACTGACACATACTGACTGTTGTATCTACTAGCTGAGCTTTGATTAAAAAATAAAAGTAATTATATCTTCGTGACATTTGGAAAAAAAATAGGACTTGCAAAGCAAAACCAGGTAATGTATAGGCTCCCAGTTAATTCCTAATTAGTGCTGCTTCTTGAAATTGGGATGTAACATTACCATCACTCTTCAAAAAAAATTATGGTCTCACAATTTTCTGTGTCTTTTCTGATCTCTGCTTGCAACACTTATTCCTCCCAAATGGTAATAAAATTATATTGTCAGTGTAATTAGAACAAATTTACTTATACTCTGTCAGATTGAATTTTATTATCTCTGCTGTTTCTGAATTTTCTGTACTTCACATTTGAGAAAGCAAGTAATGTCTGTAGTTCTTCAGGAAGTTCCAGTACACAGTTTAATACCTAAGAATAATGGGCTAGATAGATATAAAAAGGGGGAAAATATGTTTTTTGAAAACTATGAAGAAAGAAACATAGTGTGTGTTGTTAACTGAGACAAAATTTGACATCTCTATTTGTAGCAATTTTTTAATCATCCTTCAGAATAACTTTCTACTTGTTGGCAAAGTACAAAGCATCTCCCCTTTTAAGGGGTAGCAATCCAGAAAGAGTGTTTTGAAAACAGATTTTATTTCAAGTGTCTAGTGATAGAAAAAACTAGTATCTAAACTAACTTTAAATTTTATTTTTAAAATAGTAAATTTTGAGAAGTAAGTTATTCAGTTTAAATGTTTATTTTTTAATTTGATACATAGCACTTTAACACTTAGAGGATGCGTGTCACAATGAGGACTGCAATACACAGCACCTGTTTTCCTCAGGAAAATACAGAGATATAACACAAAGTATCAGAAGGAGTAGATGGTCAGTAATCTTATGGTATATTTTAATGAGTAATTTTCCTGACTATAATGAAATTTTAAAATGAGTTTAAAAAAATCATTTACTAATTGTCCAGTTAGGCTTAGACTTAGATGAAAGCACGGGACAGTGAAATTTATAAAGGAAGAAAAACAAGGATTTCAGTTAGGCAACTAACTGAAAAAACTGAAAAGCCTTCAGGCAACAGCTGCTATCTGGCCTGAAGGCTTTTTATCCATAGACATTTCCACACTTCAGGATGACATGAGCCAAGTGTTCCTTATGTTTCAGGAATAACACAAAATTTCATCTTTTGAATAAATTGGATAAAGGCAATATCCTTCATAAGGAAAATCTTATAACAGTAAGTAAATTTTTAATATTATGAGATATTTTCTCCCAAAGTTTCTATTAAAACCTTATGTTATAGCCTGAATTGTAGTACCACTGCTTTATCAGATCTTCTTTATCTGATCTGTGAATCTCTTAACAAAACAATCCCTCATGAAAGTGTGAACTAGCTGTCCACGAGCTACATCAGTAGAAAATAATACAAGAGTACTATTATTATTATGTGTCGTCACAGAGCACTGGCTGGCAAATACGTTAGCTATGGCTATAGATGACTATAGGCTACTACAATAAATGAAAGTCACTTTGGAAAATATATAGAGAGCAGTAGTAGAATAGTTTAAGAATATCCTTCAAAAGTTGTTTCCATTTAGAAAGCCTATCTGAAAAACCTACATGACAATTTAAACAATTATACTTTCCTTTTACATTGGCCTGTAATCTTCTTGTATCGCATCTACAGAGATTTGCTTTCCAACAGAGACACCAAAAAAAGTCTGAAACTAGGCAGTAAGCATAATTAGTTGTCAATTAATTTAGAGTTTATCAAAAGGGAATTGATCAAAGTCAAACTTATTTGACTTTTCCTATGTCCCATCAGACTAAAAACTAATATCAATACATCTATAAGCATATATTTATCTTTAAAATATCAAAGCTACAGAAATGTTGACTTAAACATTCTTTAAGCGAAAATGCCAAGTTATTAGTTTCTAGCTGGAACATCATCTTTTGTATAAAAAGCCTCTGAACTCCTACAACTGCGTAGCTATACTGAATGAACCATATGCTTATCTTATATAATCAGAGTAACATTCAGATGCTATTCTTGTGAAAGGAGTCGGTTCTTACAAGGACACATATATAAGTAACACCAGCAGTGAGCCGTGCCTCTCCCCAGTTAGAACTCTTTATTATGATAACACATGAGACTTTTTGTACCGTTTTGAGTATGAGGCCATCAGACCATCAGCACCTCACTTTTCTTACCTTGTCTTAATTTTTACAATAACTTAAATTTAAAAATTAAAATTTCCAACTCTTACATATAAAATTTATGACATTTAAAATAATGGAACTACTCGTGATTTTTTAACGGGGTTTATTCATCTGTACCTGTGATTCGATGTGCAGGCATGACTGTATAGGAATGTACATTATGCATGGATACGCAGAGCTAAAGTGTTTATTCACAGTGCTTTTCACAGTAATTAAATTTCATTGAGTTTTGAAAGGTACTGAAAATAGAATAAACGTTTAGAAATGACTTTTCATCTGGAAGTTTTATTCACTTAGGTGTGAAGCATATAATGTTCTACTTTGCTGAATTGTTAGTCGGCCAACATGAAGCATATAGGAAGCAGAGAACTTTTTCTGTGTTCCACGGCCATAAATAAAGTTATCTTCCTTTTCATGATTTATAGAAGGTTGAGTGATTCCAGCTTCTGTTTTGACAATCTCAGTAAATTTTTCTTGTTATGTCGCTTGGTGTTGAATACATCATAAGACTCAGAAGCTATGACTATTGCTGTTAGGAGCAGTTTGATGTGTGACCATGAGCAGAGGTTGCTCATACTCGTATCTCCATTTTCAATCTGACCTCATAGATACGCCGTGTAAAATTTGATGAAGGATTCCTAGGGTTGTTTTCACAAACTAGAATCTCAAGTATGCTTTCCTTATACGTATGTGTGTGTATATATATATATATATGTGTGTGTGTTAATATCTACAAATAGTAAATGTGTATTAAATAATTTAATTTTTTTTCTGTATTTACATATACATCAAACCCAATCAACTTTTCTTCTCTTTGTTTATAAAAATTGACCAATGATATTTCAAATGTCTATACCCCTGAGGTAAAGACAGATCGTTCTTAAGTATTGCTTTTGTTTTGCTCTATTTGTTTTGTTCCTCCTCCCCTCAGCCCAGGAATGAGTATGTTTTTAAAATTCTATCATTTTAGGATTTGACTTCTCTATTCTGTTGAGCAAGCTCTGAATTCTAGAATACAATCTGCTTTGTTGAACACATAGCTAGTTTTCTTGGAGATTTCTGATTAGAGGTGACTTTGGATTTGAAGACTGCCAAAATTCAAGAGGCAAGAATCTGAGATGATGATCAAGCAAGTGGAGGCAAATTCAGGTATAAAACATTAGCCTTAGAATTAATGTAACATCAAAGGAGATCCCAGTTTCCCCTGAATGTGACTGAAAAAACATGAAGATATAATTCCAGGACAGTCAGAAAATCTTTCAGAGAAGGGAGATCAGAGAGCAGAATGAAAAAAAAAATATAGGTAATAAAAGCTGAGAAAGTAGTGGTAGGAAATGTTTACACATTTTCTTAAAATGTTAAGCAATGGAAACAAGAACAGATTTAGGAACTGGAGTCAAGTAGATGCAAAAAAGTAGACAAAGCACCACAGGCATTTTATAAGAGCATCTGTAACCTTCAGATATTTCCAAGATTATTCCTAAGAGAATAGCAAATCCTGATTCTTTGAGACTCAATAGCCCATTGTATCAGATCTGGGCAGGTTCCCACTGACATTTTAAAACAGCAGCGGCAAGTGTTATGAGGATGAAAATTTTTGTACCCTTGAGGCCCTGAATTACTTGGGCCTCATCTATATATGGTGCAGAGTAAAAGCTAGTTGTTCAAGAAGTCGTCTCACACGGTGATAAGGGGAAATTGAGAAATATTGCATAGAGAAACTGAAAAAATAACACCTTAGGAATATTTAGCTTTATTCATTTATTCAGCTTTATTTTTTTGATGTATGGGGTTAAAGCTGAGGTTCTATGTTCCTCTGAAACTCTTCTTAACTGCTAATCTGTTATGTTTCTAGGAGAGATTTTCTTTTTTTTTGAGTTGTTTGGGGTTTTTTTTAAACCTTTTTTATAGACTAAGCTGACTAAATAAATGATTAAGTGCCTAAACCTGTTCTCCTTGAAATTTTATGACCTTCCTAGGAACAGTTGCACATGAATTTATAGTTTTCCCCTACCATTTCAGTGTTGGAATCCAAACGTTCAAAAATGCATAAAGTTGTGTTTTGGAAAACTGTTTTCCAAGCTGTTGCCTAAAAACTGATTCCACCTACATCTGAGTACTGGGAATCATTTTTGTTTCCCTCTATCTTACTTTACAAATATTTTTTTCTTCACAAATATGGAAAAACAAATTTAAGATGCTTTACTGAGAAAAACAAAGGTTCTGCAAGATTTGATGGTTCAACAAAAACACTTGTTTCATGTTTAAACTTTGCAGCAATAAAGGATCATTGCGTTGTTTATACAAGTCCTAATGAGATAGATGTGTAGACATATAAGCATGCTCATGTGGATGCACATGGTTGAATTTACCTATTTATGTATTGATATATATCATGCTACTTTTACTTCTTCATAGCATTTAAGTTCCTAAACAGCTGAACTTGGATGTGATTGTGAACACCATATCCATTTTTCTAAATGTAAATTCTAATTTATATATATGTGTGTGTGTGTGTGTGTGTACACCAAATAAGACATGGAAAATTAAAAACATTTCCCTTGTTCTCTTGTTATAGCACATTCATTTAGTGTACCCAGTGCTATCAATCTGTTGTTTTGGTCTTTTTTTGAATTCTTGCAAAACAAGTTAATTAAAATTTAACATATTGATCATCACAAACATCAGTATGCTCTGCAAGTGACTCACTGAATTTAGTTCTTTAATGCAGTTTCTGTTTAAATAATACTGGTTTATTTTGAGCAACATTATGCTTACAAAACTTTTCTGAAAAAAACCCCCATCTCTGTGATACGTTCTTTCTTAAAAATTAGTAACCTTTCACAGATTTTTTAATGAAGTTGCTCTCTGACCACATATATTTAGCATATCATATATTAAAACAAAAAAAAAGAGTTCTAGTAGTTCTAGTAATAAGTCTCATTCTTCTAATAAGAATTCTAGTAATTATAGGACAAACAAAACTGGCAACAAAAGATTAAATCTTCTGCACAAGCGGATCTCTGTCTCAGCATAAATAATAATGGTTTTATCCTTCATATTGTTCTTACCTGCACATATACTTTGTAGGCAGAGTTACTTTGCTTCATCTTTATACAGGTCAATTTAGTAGCAAAATTACAGGTTTTTTTGTAAATTATTGAAATACCTAGAACTATATTGGCCATTCGAGATGCATGCATATGCCTCTTAGTAGTTGCTGTAACTTTATGTCCTTTCCACTTTCATAGTTTCTCAGTATAAATTCATCCTCCTCGAGTGCACTGTACACTGCAGGACAAGAGTTAAAAATGAGTATATGTGATGGAGGACAACTGATTTTTTCTATAACTGAGAGGTTTTCAATGCATAGATCCTTTAACATGACTAAATGTCCCTTTCCTAAGCAGTGCTACAGCTGCACTTATGAACTCTATTAAAATAAAAATATTGCAATCACTGATAAGAAAATCCCTCCTAAAACTCCATCAAAAATTAATGTTTTTTTAAAAGGTTCATTCTGAAAGCAAGTGGCTAATAATTTACTAATAATTGACATTGATTAATAAACTGGACTACAACAACGCAAGTATTTTTTTACCTGTGAAATTGGAACCAATATTCTCGTTATCTTATATATATGTTAGCTTGCTAAATCAATTACTCGTGATAGATAATATTTAAATAATTATCTGTCATAGATTTCTACAGGACATCTAGTCTTTTTTTCTTCACTGGAACTTTCTTCTCACATGTAAAACATAGAAATTCACTTTATCACAAGCATTATTTAATTAGGAGAAAAAACCCCAGATGATTAAAGCATTTCTTGATGTGTCTCCAGGTCTGAGGTTCAGACCTTACACTAATATTGTACTTTTTAGAAGTCTACAAAATAGTTCATTAATGATCAGTGGCTCCTGTGTTAACTACTTCCTGGGATAGAAAGACTGGGTATGCATGAATTTATTAACTGATGTGAAGGTTCCTTACAGCTTTAGTAGTTCCTTCATTGGATATCATCTTGGAATCATGTACAAGGTACTACACTCAGAAAATAAAAGAAGTGGTGGCTCATTTTCTAGTGTCACTTGATCCATCTTTCAAGTGTGAACTTTGGTGAAGAGATTAAAATGATAGTATCTTGATAGAATAAAAAGCTTTTACCTAACTTGTGTGCAAATGGCGTAACTTTAAAAAGAAGCTTTTCAATTGACTGAATCATGTAATCCAAAAAGGTAGATTAAAAAAATGTTGGTTGCATTTTTGACATTCTTGATTTCAATCGTAAGTAAAGGGCAGAGATAACAAAATAATTTAAAACATACAATTTCCGTAGTGTTTTGTTTTTTTTTTTAATCAAGTTGACCTGAAACAAGTCCATAAATCATTACTCAATACTAGTCGTTGGACACAAATTTTGGATTTTTAGGTCATTGTATGATGATTCTACACTGAATACTACTGTATTAACATGTCAGCAATTCTTTCCTACCTAAAAGGTGATCATTTCATGAATAGAATCTTTTCTATATATTGAACATTTTAACATGGGCTAGAACCTAATTATCCAGATCATGGTAATAACATTTTAAAAGTTTACAGGATAATAAAAATATACACATATAGAATACATTTTTAGATTAGATTTTCATGTTAAATAATCACTTTCTTTTCACTTATATTTCATCAACTTTGGTGAGTTGAGATACCACATACTAAATTTATATGCTGCTATTTTAAAATTTAAAAAAACCCCACCAAACTGGCCAATTGATAGGATTCTTCATAGGCTGTCATTGGTAAAGACAGTTCCAGTGAAAAACATTACAAACTGTCAAAAAAATGGCAGGAAATAGTCAATGCCTTAACTTTGTTAATCAGGAGGAAAGTAAACATTAACTGACTATTGTCATGCTTTGGAGTCCTGAGAGGAAATAAAAAGATAAACAAAAAGGCCAAACACCTCCTATATATTCTTTCTATAGCTGCTAGAATAAATTTTTAGGTTATTTACTTGCAGACTATGCAATATGGGCCTCATTGAAAATAGTGTTGAACACAAGAGACTCTCAGTTATAATATGTCTGACTGTCATACTTGCAGAGTTACTCTACTATGTGTAGTCTTATAGATTTCCTTTGTTCTGCAATGACCCCTGCATAGAACAACTACAATATAATCCTTTCTTTTTCACCATATCCTTATTACACTGTAAATCAGCACACGTCTTCTTCTAAATAGATCTGGGAGGAAAAAAAAAGCCTTAAATAATTTCCCACGAGATAATTCCATTGACTATAGCAATATTGAGTATGGTCCATATTACTTGGTCAAAATTTTATAGGTAAGGTGAGGAACACTATGGTCCTAATGACCATGATTTGCATTCTAGAGTTTTTCTGGTTGAGACACTGCACATCTTTCAATAAATCACCTGGGACTTAAACACAGGGGTTTATTTTTTCATTTGCAAACAAAAACCCGTGTTCCATTCCCAAGGAAGATACAAGAATTAATATTTACAGAGAGATTCTTGTCTATCAGATTCCATTTTGGTAAGAAATGGCAAGCATACTATTTGTTTTTTTTAAAGTGTTTTGTGTTTCTCTTCACAACTTAAAAATCAATAGTTTGGGGTTTTTTTTTTATTACAGGTTGAAGACAAATGAAAGTCTCTGGCATATTGTGGATGTAGGACATACAGAATTTAAACATGCAGTGAAGCCATCAGAAAATAGAATCTTTCCTCCCAATAGCTCTCTATTATTCTAATACACATGTCAGGTCATAACTGGTTGAGGCTCCGGAAGTATTTTCAGGTTGCAAGTAATATAGGGCCGATAATATCAGATTCTAATAAATAAACCATTGACATTTTTAGTGCAAGTTCCAGTGATACAAAGAGCTACCATTACATAATAAACACCTCTGGTTTTATTGTAAAGCTGGGAGCTATTTCTTCACTATAACATATATTAAATAGAAGTTTTATTTCTATTATGCCAAATAAATGAAGTGAAACAACAAGGGAGTGTTTTAAATGAAGTGTATTATAGGGATAAAAAATACAGAAGATTAACTAAGAAGAAAAATCAGTATGATATTTTCCATGTAAAGTCAATGCTTTCAAAAACAGAGTAGAAACATGAGAGGCTCTGACAGTATAAAACTCAAAAGTATTTTCTGTTCCCCAGGATATAATCTCTCTCTTTCCTTCCCAAGGAAAACAAACAAACAAAACCCTCTGTTATGACACTGTACTAAAACAACATTTGAATTGACTAGAGTACCATAAATAATCTAACATCACTTGCAAGAAAGCAGTTGATACAGCTGTGTTTGTCACAACTGCCATTAATTTTGACAGGATTTCTACACACAGATTGCTCACTGTGTTGAGGCTCTAATGTTGGTAAACTGCAACTTATTCATTTTAATTATATTTTTTCTAATTATGTTTTTTCTGTTTCTCAATCCTATTTCTCCATTTTCTTTTGCAATACCAGTTTCTATGGAAACTGAAATGACAAGTACATGAATGGAGTTTAATGATGTCAAGTAGTGCTGCTTGAAATCATTGTATGTAATAGATTAAAATGTATGTTATATGTGTAATATTTTTGTTTGTTAGAAAATATCAGTGCCTGCATCTTTGAGTTAACTTAAATGATACTCTGTACACATAGCTGACAACACTCCATATTTTCACATGTTGTAAACTGCAGATATCTGTTACTGGACAGTCAAAGCCCATGGGCTGGGAAATACCTTAATACACATTATGCTGAAGCTGCTGCAGAAACAGCTTTGCAACACTGTGTCACTTCTGAAAGAGTTTCATGCACAATAACATTTTTCCTTCTCAAATGTGTTGCTACAGAGGCCTTTACTCTTATCACTGATGGGCTCAGCCTTGACCAGTATGGGTCCATCTTGGAGCTGTCTGGCACTGGTTCTGCCAGACATGGAGGAAGCTTCTGGGAGCTCCTCACAGAAGACACCCCCGTAGTCCCCTCCCACTCTACAGAACCTTGCCACACCACCCCAATAAACTAAGATAAATGAAAATGACAGCTTATTCCAGAAAGTGTTTTTTTGATCTAGATGTGTCATAGGTTAGCCCGGTTACAAACCGAACCCGCGACAAAATGCATGTGAAGCATTGTGCAAAGTATGTTCAAAAGTGTTAAAGCCTATAAAAAGATAAATTAAATTAAAGGGTTAATAAGGGTATTGATAAATAAGAGGAACTTTTAAACTTAATTTATTTTTATCACATACATAATGAGCATACTACAAAAAAAACCTGTCAAAATACTATTTGGAAATTTGTATTATTGAGATATTTGTCGGTTTGCTTTTTCAGGATTTCTAGCCTCCTGGGTATATTTAGGCATGTTTTCCATCTGTTTTTAAATGGCAATAATCCAGTTTCACATTTGTTATCAAAAACATTTCCTCATAATCCTCCAAATCCTTAGTTATTCTTTATCTTTGGAAAGAAACAGAGGGAAAAAAAAAAGGAAAGAAAGAAAAAGCCAGGAGTGAGATAAAAAACCTGTGGAGAATAAAAGAAGAGATCTCATGGGCTGCTATGTTTCGGAAACTTGTGTTAGAAGATTTCACTCATCTACTAGCAGAAATTTTGTCTTAATTTCAGCCAAAAAAACTTCTGCCAAATTTATATAAATATTTTTTCTGTCCAACTTTAGTCCTGCAATTTAAATATTTGTTTACTTTTCTTGTTTTGCTTCATATATTTAAAGGGAAAAAATTATATTAATTTCAACTTTTTATTTTTCAAAATTAATTGAGTCATAAAGTTTTATTATATTTATTTTAATGAATAGAAATATGTTGTCTAATAATCTTAGAAGACTGGCTTTGCATTTGCTTGATTAGAATCCTTCTTGATCATGGTTTTTCCAGAACTGTGCACAGTATTCCACAGTGGCTTTACAATGTCTTGTAAAATGATACTGATACTTTCCTGTATCTTGGCCACGAATATGAGCTCTTTCCATATTTTTCACTGTTTTCTTTCTTTTCTGTACAATGATCAATTACTTCCACATATTTCTTCTTTGTTATCCTTTTCAGCTAGGAAAGGACAATGGAATGCTGTGATATTGCCACGTGATGTTTGGTCTTCCTATATGCCATTGATACCTCTGATATTACAAAGGGTTCTTTTCTATGAGGTCAATACTGACAGCAAGATTTCGTCCTCTTCAGCCTTGGGATACAAATTTTAATACATGTACATTGTTATAACAAAAACTAAGTAAATATGCACATATAACTAATGTTTTTCATGCTTCAGCTTTCCCAGAGTGATGCAACTGAGCATATGCTGTTTCCAAAGGCTGTTTTAAACTGTCTTTATCTTGCTTGTTTGCATAATTCTACATGCTAGGATATATGGTGGGAGAGAAACAATTCTGAGAGGTAAAAAAAAAATTTATGTGTACCTTTCAAAATTCTATATTAGGTGCCTATTTGCTTTTATATTAAAAATCCTTAATCAGCATACATTATAGCAAAAGTTCACAATCTCCTTTTCTCCTCCAAAAATTTTCTTTAAATCCTTTTCATTTGGGAAGTGATCCCAGTTGGTCACTCAATCACTGAAAAGGACAGCTTTATAACGACAAATATTGAACAGAAATAATATGAAATAAAATATCCTTCACATAAATTTCATAAATATAAGAACTTAATTATAAAATTATTTTATTTGATTAATTAGTTATGAAATAATTTCAAGAATAACAATAAAAACTTATGTTTGTGTGTATATTTATCATTATTATACCTATTCTTTAGAATATTGTAAGAATAATTAGACAAACACATCCAATAAGATTTGAACTGAATGATTGTAAAGTTAAATTTGTCTAATAAATACTGTCCAGTAAAGAAAGGCTCTCTTGAGACTGCAGTTTGAGATTAAGTGTTACACAAAGTGCAGCAAAAATAGCATGGCGTTATGCTGAAAGTGGCCACTGTTTCTTAGGGAGTAAATGTCTTATTAGAAGCACACTAAATACAGGAATATGAGAGCAATTGGGATTTTTTTTACAGAATCAGTTTGTAAAGGGGTCATCAAACAATAATTATCTGCCCTCATCTTGTGAACAAGTGTAATAACTCCTAAATCTACAAAAGCATCTGATTAACAGCGATGCTGACTGAACACAGTCCTCCCTGCTAAAAACAGCATAAGAAATTTTGAATGTTCTAGCAACTACTGTTGATAGGGGAGTTAGCACAACTTCCTTTCCACTTTGGATGACTTCTTAGGCAAGCTTTCAAAATATACTTGCAAGAGACTTTTGTTCATAAACTCCTGTTCTGGTCTTCTCATGAGGGGAAAAAGCAGATCAACAAGTATACAACAGCGACAGAGCAAAATGATACAAAATAAGACTGAAGGAACTTTTGAAATTCTGAAATTGTCTTGCTCAAAGTTATTTTGATATTCAGTGTCACTGAGAAAGAACTAAGGGGTAGATTCCTCAGTCTTTGCAAAAGTACGATGAGTCATTTCATATCCCTGATGATCAAAAAGAAAAAAGCTATGTGTACCCTTAGACAAAGTCACCATAATGGGGCAAGTGGAAGTTCAGTTGCAGATGTATCTCAAAAGGAAAAAAAAAAGAATTAAAAAAGGGCTTTTGAAAACATGTATCAGAAGCACAGAAGTATTTATTGCTTTTCCTTTGTGTATAACATGACTATTTAATTCAGGAAAGAAGCCAGCAGATCTTTGAATGAACACGGGTACAATTGTGTCCTTTAATACGGTATATTGTAATCCAACATAAGAGAAAAATCAGAATGTACATCTCATTACTACAAGAATTACTCTTCCTTTCAGAGGATCCTTCCTACTTGTATGAACAAATAACTAGGAGACATCCTGTGTCTAGAAGTCCTATCTTGCAAGAATGGACATCCATAAAATGAATTCAGAATGGCCTACAGTCTGTATTCCTTTGCTCATAGGCCACAATATATTCTACAATAGGCCACAGGAGGAGATGAAGAAACTGAAAACAACACAGGTCAAAATGACTTTGTCATTAGCTGGTCTTTTCAAAGGCTCCAGGTGCAGGTTTCTTACAGAGATGAGGAGGATTGATGGCTTCCTATTTACACCATGAAGTGTGTGCTCCCTATCTTCAGTATTACAGGAGGCAGCTGTGTCACTGGTAAAAATTCTTCCTGTCTCAGAATGAAACCAAAAGAGAATTTTCTTTGAACCATTCAAATGACCAAAATCTGAATGTACATCCAAATCTACGAGAAAAACTCCAAGTTAGAATTAAGCAAACAAAAAAACCCCGAGTGTAACAGTCACGTTGCTCCTACTTTTTGAGGTAGGAGCATGTGGTGGTTCTTCACCCTACGAGAGGCATCTAAACCTAACTTAGTAAATGGAACAGATATATTGCACATGGAGACTTGCCAAATCATTTCACCCTGTAATGACATAGTGAGAAGGATAAAAGGGTTCCAGGGGAAATATTGATTATTGCTATTAATATATCAGCTATCCGACCATATCTCTCTAATATTAGCTATAACATATAGCTCTAATAGTAGCTATAACATATAGCTCTAATTAGCTAACATATAGGTCTAATGGGTCTTTTTACAGTAGTAGATTAATTCAGGTGTGAATTTCTATAGATAGAAAAGAAAGTGTTAATTTCTGCTTTCTGTGGGTTTGTGGGCCTGCAGCAGACCAGAGGGATGGTGAGGACTGGGATTTAACTGGAAGCCAAAGATTTTAGCAAGATTATATCAAGACAGGGCTGACAAACTTGAAAACCGATCTTACTGTTCTAAATTTGAAAAACAGGTTTTGGCAAGTCAGACTAGATAAGGAATCATCTGAACTGTACAGTTCAGTACACCCTGGGGCAGATATATGTTTTCCCATCTGCCTTTTTAAATAAATGAAGAATTTACACTCATGATGCATTAAAAAATAGATCAATGCAACATTTGTAGATATTGAGATTGTCCACATAATTGCCAATGACATGCTTATACCAAAGGCAATTTGGGCAGATTATGATGAGATGCTAAAAAAGCTTAAGTCAAGACCCTAAGGATAAAATATCACTTTCATTTCTATTGAACCAATGTTTGCTAAAAAAAATTATGTATAAAAAGAAGGCATCCACATGAAAGAAAGAAAATCTGCTTGCAGAAATGTTTGAACGACCAACTAATGGATAATACCATAGGCATCACGCATAAACATTGGAATCACAGACTAATTATAGAGTATGTCAGGGGTATGAAAAATTCCACATGAGAATGTAACTACACAAACTGCACAAAATATATTAGATGAACGTGAAAAGGTCCTAAATCAGAGATTGCACTGGCATTCTCCTTTACTCTGCTTCTATGATCCCAACAAGCCAGCAGCAATTCAAGCAGATGTGCTGTACTTCCAAATGTTTATCAATATAACAGACAGAACTATTACCTTTACTTCATAAACAGATTTGTTTATGAGTTTTGGTATAAAAAGAAGATTATGAAGAAACTACTGATCAGTGATCTCATCATAGGAAATATTAGCTAAGCAGATCTGGATCCCAAGTAACTCAAAGACATTTTATTTGAATCTCTCAAAAGTTGATTCCAGAGTCAGATGTCAGACTGGTGTATTTATTGTGGACAAATGAAAATGCGCTACAAGGAACTACTAAATCAAACTGTATTCATTATACACTTAGTAAATTTTTAAAAACAAACTGAAGTACACATGGAAGTATTCTGTGATGTAAAACTGTATTGGCGATCTCATAGCAGAGTAGAAAATACAGATGTCTATGCAAACTGTAACAACAGTTTTACAGCTTGAATTTTCAAAGATTTAATTTCATTACAATGTGACAATGATTTATAACAGAAATTGGTACAAAATATTTTACGATTTTTATGGGACACATCATAGTACTTACAGAATGAAAATTCAAGCCAAGAAAATAATATATTGGCTAGATATGATTTACATTCAGCTGAGTTTAGATGTTCATATTCTATGTCAGAAACAGGGGCCAGAGTGTGTATTTCAAAATATGCATGAGGATTCATTTCCACAGCATAAGGTTATTTCAGGGTGTGTCAAAGGACACTATGCCACCTTAAAGCAGCATGGTCAAGTTAAGATCAAATAAAGGTTTGTGATTCTTGTAGGCTAGGGGAGGTTTAGAGGGGAAGGACAGGACATAAATTTGGATATAAAAAAAGAATAATTGTAGGCAATTGTGATGAGTAGGCAAAAATGATGAGTTCTAAAGGATGGGTACTTCTAAGAATGCAGAAGCTCTTCTCATTTTTATGTCACCATGATACCTATATGCCTTTCATGCTACAGCTAGCAGTCTGAGCAGCAGATTCTACCTCTGCTGCAAAACGGTCCTTACAAGGTCTGTCACATAAACAGCTGATACAAGACAACAGCTTACGGTATATAGAAAGTCAGGAGAGAAACACATTAAAACAATGAATAATTATACAAATAATGTAATTTGTTCAAGATTAGGAATATTACAACGCTATTTCCTAAATTCAGCCTTCTTAAATTCAGCCTAAATTGAGACTGTTTTTCAAAACAGCAGACTTCACAAGCTAAAGGCTAATACATTTTCCCATTTCATTCAACTGTTTCTTTCCTATAAGGTTTCTTGGCATAGATGGAGCTTATTCTCATTACTGTCTTCTCAGTAAATACTGCAAGAGAAATGTAGTATTTCCTGCAAATATTAGAATTGCTGGTTGGTGTATAGTATTTTTATTCTTGTTCATCTCTGGTTTTAAATTAGCATTGTACCACAGAATTAGGTTACATTTTCAGATGATGCTATTTCAAATACCTAAAGCGGTTCACTACTTGATTTTTTTTTATCATATTTCAGCTCCATAATGAGTGGATTATTGATTAAAGCAATATTTAAAAAAAAATATTTTTAGTATTGATTGATTAAAAAGGATTACTGATTGAAAAAGCTCATATATTTAATTAACTTATTTTAACAAGCTAACTTTGAATATCTAGATTAATTCTGATATCTTTCCTTAAGTCAAAGAGACAAAATTGCTACAAAGAATTAGTTTGCAATGAAGCAATAACTAGGTGGATTTGATGGTGTTTAAATTTATCACAATAAGAAATCTAAGAGTTACAATTTTTTTTCATATCAAAACCTTAATAGATTAAATAGCATTACACTTTACCATTGACATAAATGCAATACAAATAAAAAGGTAGTAATTTATTCCTATTTATTTTTTTAAGTAAAATTTTGAAAGAAAAAAAAAAAAAGACTACATTTAATATTTAGGTATCATCCTAAGAAATTTATTAGGTTAAAAATTACACAATACTTTCAAAACTAGTGAATCTTAAAAAAAAAATTAAGTCTACACATCCTTGAAAGGAATTAAATGATGTGGTAAAAGTAGTAGTTAGATAAATTAACATATACAGATAAATCTTTAATTAACTGCACAATATCAACTTTCAAAATTATTAACTAAACCTGTTTTCAATTAATTTTAAATATGCCAAATTATATCCTTTTCTGATTTTCACAGCAGTGAAATTGATGTGAAAAGTTCAGCTAAATCACAAGTATAATGTTGAAATATGGTATTTCCAAAGAGTACACACATGCAGCACTGTGATGGGTTACCCTTGGTTGGCTGTCAGATGCCCCCTAAGCCACTTCCTCACTCCCTCTTCTCATCAGTAATAGGGGAGAAAATAGGTGAAAAGTCTCAGAGAGAAAGCAAAGGAAAACACTGATTTACCACCACAGGCAAAAGATGCTTGAGTGGGGAAAAATTTATTTAATGCCAAGTGGAAATGGTGTAGGATGGTGAGAAACAAAGACAGAAATAAAAACATCTTTCCCCTACCCTCCCCTTCTTCCCAGGGTCAACTTCACTTCTTTCTTCCTACCACTTCTATCACCTCCCTGCCTGAAGCAGTGGAGAGGAATTAGGAATGGAGGTTACAGTTAGTTCATAACATTTTGTCTCTGCTGCTCCTTCTTCCTTCTCACTTTTCCCTTGTTTCAGTGTCAAGTCCCTCCCATGTGATGAAGTCTTTCACAAATTCCTCCTGTGTGGATCCTTCCCATGTGCTAGAGTTCCTTTCCAGGGGATATAGTCCTTCAGAAACAGACAGTTCCAGCGTAGGTTCCCACAAGTGGTAGTGCCTGACAGAAAGCCTGCTCCTCTCCACATGCCAGTAGCCTGCTGCAGTGTGGTCTCTTCTCTTTCCAGGGCATATCCACCTGCTCCAGTGGGGGTTCTTCCATGGGATGCAGGCAAATGTTTGATTTGTACCTGGAGCGTTGCCTCTCCCTTGTCCTTTACTGACCTTAGTGTCTGCAGAGCTGTTTATCTTGCTGCTGTACAGTGATTTTTACCCTTTCCAAAATACGTTATCACAGAGGCACCATGAGCATTCCTGATGGGCTCAGCTTATGAAGAGCCTGCTGAGACCAGCAAAATAAACTGCACAAAGAGAAAAAAACTGACAAAAATTAAAACAAAACAAAATAAAATAAAATAAAAACAAGCCACCATTTTTCTGTGTGTTGCACCTCTTGGCCCCCTTCTGCATAATACTAGAGGCAGTATCTTTTAAAAGATCTTTCAACTTTTGTGTTGTAAGATGTCTTAAATATATATTTTTTTGTTCTAAAGGACCATCACTAGAAGTTTCTCCTTTTTAAATACTAGGTCAGTGATGTAACTGGGGAATTCCTAAGTGTAACATTGGTTGATGTTTCTTTTAGGAAATTGAAGGAAAGAACATATATTTTCCAGATATCTTTATTTCCTTTCAAACTAAAAATACTCTTACATATAGTAGAATACTGTGAAAGGGAAATTAATTAAAATAAAATAGTGGTCAAGACTACCAGGCATCCTCTCCACAGGCACAACAGATCACTCTCTGAGAGATCCAGAGGCATTTGTAAAGTTGTCAACAGAATTGACAGTGAAGCCTGAGAGAGCAGAAGCCGCTGATAGAGAATAATTTCTACAGCTTGTCATTTTTGGCACTTGGAACCTAATGCAAGAAAAAGGAAAGAGAGAAAAGGTATGGCATACTCAACAGAATGCTATTATCAAGACCATTGCAAAAAAGTATGACTAGCCTTCGATTAATATAGGCTCCTTTCAAAAGTTATATTAAATCATAGAATCATAGAAGAGCCTAGGTTGGAAAGGACCTTAAAGATCAACTAATTCAAACCCCACCCTTTGCTATATATATATGTGTGTGTGTGTTATGGCTGCAATAGTACTTCAAGCTGAGCAGAGTATTACAATTAGGAACTAATTTATTAATTTAGTGAACACATTACAGAACCATATCTCTACAGCTGAACTAACCTGTTGTTCTGGAAATGGAAGGATTAAAAAAATTTAGCTTCCCTTTCTCCAAAATACACTTCTCTATATTCTTTTTTCCTTTGTAAAACCATTATTAATCTTAGTCAAATGGGAATGAAATTTTTGCAGAGATGCTAGACTGCTTAATTTAGATACAGAATCATTGATTTTAAGATCTATTATATGCTCTGAAAAGTGATAAGCTTAATGATAAACTATGGATATTGAAGAGTATGATCACACTCATCATTTAAATTATGAGTACACCTACACTATGGGAAAGTTTTCACTTAGTGATAAAGTATCTGACACAGTAGTGGTCTTAGCTTTCTGAACGAATTCTGAGCCCTGTTGGTATATGAAAAATAATTTATAAAATGGTAACAGAAAATAAAAAGGGGAAAAAAGTGTTGGAAAAATCCAAAAATACTATAAAAGGGAATTAGAATAATTCTGTGAGTATACAAAAGAAAGACAAAGCAATGGAATGTTGTAGGACTGTGCTTTTCCTAGTTAAAAGGTTGACTTTTCTCTGAAGATAGTCAGGTTTTTGCTACTTTTATCTGAATGCTAAGATTTCTCCATAAGTTTCTGAATGCAAAATGATGCAGAATAAAAACACCATAATACTCTTTTTGGCAGTAAACCTGTTGAATGCTTGAGTTACACCCCATGATTAAATATAATTTCTATAATCACAAATATGAGGTTTCAACCAAAAATAATAAATTAATTGAGAAGCAGACAAGTGATGTGGGTTTTATTATCTCAGTAATCTTTGTCTCCAAAGTATAAATCACATGAAGAGAAGTCAGAATCAAAGACTATCAAGCTGTTAAAAGAAATAAGGAAAGGAAACCATAGACATAATTCACTATTCTGTTATTCTAGTTTTATACTAGTGGAATCTACAGGTTTTTTTCCTTGTAGACATTTCAAAACCAGCTTAATCTATTAGCTATTCTAGTAGACAAAGCATCATAAACTGCAGTCGCAAGCAGTTTCCCAGAATATCTATTCCCAGGAATACATAAGAACTTAATGTGCTAAAAGGTTTTAATAGCAACTTGCTCAACTTCTGTGTTTAAAAGGCAATAATGCAAATCCACCTGATGCCATGATCTAGTTGAGGTGCTAGGGCATGGGTTGGACTCAATGATCTTGAAGGTCTCTTCCAACCCAGACATTCTCTGAATTCTGTGAAATTCCAGCACAATGAAAGTTCAAAATTGGTGCCCTGTGCATTATTTTTATCAATTTTAAACCAAATATGAGATGAAAATTTTACTTACTTATCTTTTATAGTCTTTATTTTTATTGTTTGGAAAAAATCAGTCTTCATAAAAGGTTTGAGTTACATCTGAATTGCTGTTGGGGCATTGCTTGTATATGAAAGGCATTGTGCCTACCAAGATGCTTTGCAGCCAATCCTAGATTTGTTGCTTTCCTCACATGCAGACATGTTGTACTACCAGCTAGCTTCAGCAGGACTCCTTCTGGTTTACTTCAGTTTAGCCAAAAGAGAATGATTCTGTGTTCCTGCAAAATGTAAACTTCAGTACTTAATCCCTGGAAATGCAAGTAATGAAACTGAGTATTTTACAAAGGTCCTAAAATGTCTGTGTATATTAAGAGTTTTATTTGCGATGTGCTTATTCTCAGTGTCATCAGTGTCAGCTGTCAGCCAGGTAGACTGTAAGTATCTCTGAATGAAATTAAATAAATCTCTCCTTGATCTGCTAGAAGACACCTGCACTCCTATTTGCCATTCTTTCTTTAAGTTAAAGAAAAATTTTATGCACAGTCTTTTCCACTACTTTTCATCAATAAGTGAATTCAGGTTATTGCTATAAAAAGTTACTCAGTGGGTAAATTCCTTGTCAGTTAAGCAAAGGATTGTATTAATTCTGTCAAAAGTATTAATTAGGCATACTATAATTTGGTTTGAGGATATGCAAATATGAAACATTTCAGTCTTTTTGGAGCTGCAAAACTGATTTCACATGGAAACACGAATTAAAGTCACATATTTAAGTTTATTCTGATACTTATCATAATACATTTTGCAGATACAAGAACCTCACTGTTCAGAAGGTGTAATGGGCATAGAGATGATTTATTCCCTTGATTTCCTTTTTTGGTTTTTTTTTCTTCTTACTCTGGAGAAGCTATATCATAGATAAATTCCCGAACCAAGAAGATGCGGCAATGTGTATCCACCCCCTGAACCCAGCCCACCACCAGATCCCATCCCTCGTTTCTTTTTTCTCCAAGATATGATCTTGGAGTTCCTGTTACCCCTGAGCTTTGTGTAATGATTTGGGTAGTATGGCACTGACTGCACCAGAGCAGCACTGGCTGCCTTTCTGTTGTGAAGAACAAGAGCAGGGAGAATCATTCATTCCATGACAATGTTGGAACATTCTGTCCCTGAATCATAGCCGAAGGGTCATGGTATCATTGTTGCTGGAGTTTTTGAAAACAATTTAACTTGGTACTGGAAACAATTTCCAATTGCTTTGGAAGCTTCAGCAGCTACAGACCCGAGGCTGGAAAATTTATATATGATTAAAGCAATCATCTTGAGATCCTATAAACAGTGGTCTTAAGTGAGAGCCTTTGAGTTCTTCTAGGCCACAGTGGGCTGTGCCAGCACTTTTCTCTGAAAGAGATGCCTCTTAGAACTCTTTGGAGAGTTTGTGATACTCAGAGCACCGTTGACTGACAGCAGGACCTGGGGTGATATCCTTATATCTCAAGCCTCAACCCTTCACCCACTGAGAAGAGCCAAAACATTAGATGTGAGCATTTCTATGACTCTCAAGTAAAATTTTTCACAGCAATGCCTTTGTAAGTACTCCTTAATGTCTGTGTGCATGTGTATGTGAATGGATAAAATACCTTATAGTATGTACAGCATGAATATCACTATTCTGAATCTATACTAGGCCACAGTACAATTGTAATAAATCCTATTTTACAGCTTTTTTAATTAGTCAGTGATTAAGTGCTGTTCTCAGCCTTTATACATAAACTGTTGATCTGGAATTAAGAATGGACTCAGCTGCAGCTACATTCTGTCAGGAGTTTAGCAAGAAAGGGGATCCGCTCTGAATTTTGTGACTAAATGTATGGTCTACCTCTTACACCTTTATGCCTTCCCCTCACCCTATAGTCTCCACATGAATCATTCTGAATTGATTCTAATTAAATGCTCCCATGTATGTTTCATCCACGTATTAAGCAGAGTGAATATTGCCATCAAAATTTGTCAACTCTTCTGCAAATTCCAATGATGCCATGATGATTTTTTGCCTTTTCTTATACGTAACTTTTATGTACCATTTTACGTAGCTTTTATGTATCCTCAGTGCTTTCAGCATGCATACTTGCAATTCCTTAAGGCTGATAACTTAGCATAGTTCTAATATTCCATTAAGCCAGGAGAACAAACATCCTGGAGGTCTCACAGTTGGGGCCAGAAAGCCCTATGCTATCCTGAGAAACCAGAGTCCTCTCTAGAACACATCCTGTAAACTAAGATAGGCCCATCCAGGGGGGAATTCCTTGGGATGGGGGGGATATCACACTATTCATTTAAGCTTATATTTGGGAATATTTGATAGATATGCTAATTTGCAAGGTCTATAAATTGTATATGCAATCTATGGTATGGGTACATTTCGGGGTGCATTTCAGCGCATTCCACCTGGACAAAGTGGTGCACTTTAAGGATCCTTAAATAAATACCAAGATAAAAACCCCTCTTCCCTTAAAACGTGTTTGGTTCTTAATTTTAACACCAGGGAAAGGCAGCAATATTAAACCTGCTTTTGCTGATACCTGTCCTGGTAATTCTTTAAACCACCCAAACCACTCATTTTGTGACAGAATATTTTAACACAGTCTTGCCTGCGTTATTTGGAAGTATTTTGCCTTCAATGCTTCAGATTGCAAATGCACTTCTGCATATGTTTGACATTTAAAATTAAATCTATGGTTTGCCTAATTGTTAGCTCCTATTTGAAAGATACATTTTTTCATTATCCCTTTTTCTAGAACCTCAGCTGTGTCTTTTACAAGCTAGGGAACAATTTTTTAAGCAACTTCTTGGATTATATGACCTTTAGCTAGCTACTGGATTTTTGACCTGTCTGACTTGAACAGCTCTTTGGAATTTCCCTGGTGGAAACAAATCTTTGTCACATACTCCCTGATATAAGAATACATGGTGTGTTGACTTTGGATGCTATGTGTCCACCAAGCTGCCTGTGCCTCAGCAGAAGGGAAGAAAATATGATGAAAAAGTTCCTGGGTTGAGTTGAGTACAGGGAGATCCAGTAACAATTTCAATCACAAGCAAAAACCTTGGGAAATTATTACTATTATTATTACTACTAATAATAATACCAATTAAAAATTAAAATTAAAAAAAACAGTAGTGTAATAAGAAATAATAACAAATCTACCCTTATATCCAACCCTTCCTTCTTCCCAGGTCGAATTCACTCCTTACCTCTCATACACCCTCCCCTCCAAGCAGCACAGAGGCATGGGGAATGGAGGTTGTGGTCAGTTCAAAACAAGTGTGTTGTCTCTGCTACTCCTTCTTCCTCATTCTCTTCCCCTGCTCCAGCGTTGGGTCCCTCCTATAGGATACAATACTTCTTGACTTTCTCCAGCCTGGGTCCCTAATGGGTTCACAGGTCCTGCCAGAAAACTTGCTCCTCTGTAGGTCAAATCCTTTTTTGGGCATCCACTTGTTTCTGTGTGGGATCCTCTGTGGGCTTCAGAATGGGTACCTGCTCCACTGTGGACCTACAAAGGGTGCAGAGGGACAACCTACATCACCATGGGCTGCAGACAAATCTCTATTCCAGTGCCTGGAGCACATCTTCCACCTCCTATTTCACTGACCATGATGTGTGCAGAGTTGTTTCTTACACGTACTTTTACTCTCTCAGGGTCTCTTGTGAAGTGCTTTTTAGCCCTTCCTGAAAATCTTAGCCCAGTGGTACTACCAACATCGCTGACCAGCGGTGAGTCCTTCTTGGAGCCTGTTGGAACTGGCTGTGTCTGACATGTGGGCACCTTCTCAGGTCTTGCCACCCTTGCAGCTCCCCCAAAGGCAAAACCTTGCCACTTCAATCCAGTACAGACTATTAAACTGTAGGTAAACTTGCACTGAAATACAACTACATAAATTAATTCTGGATTTAACTCTTTCTTAAGGACGTATATCATGACACTCAATGACATTCAACACCTGTGTCTTCTGCCTAAAATTCTACTCATTTTTTGTAGCATATTTCTGCAATATTAAAACTGACACACACCTCCCACTAACCACCCTGACAGTTCACAGTACAACAAATTTTACATCAAGGAGGGGGAAAAAAAATCACTAGAGATATACAAGAAGTTATTTTAGTCATTGAGGCAAACCTTTCTGGGAGAAACACTTCATAGAAGTTCAAGTTCAAGTTCAAACTTTAGCATCTCTTTTGGAATAAAACAAATAAGAACATAACTGTCATTGGGTATGAGATTATCAGCTGTAACAACACTCTCTTAGTAATCCTTGCTTCAGAGAAAGACTTTTATAGTTCCACCATACCTCAAATTGCTGTGAGATAATTTGACAAGTGATTTCCAAACTGTCAAGACTTTTAACAGGAGTACTGTAGGAGCAGATGCAGTCATAATACTTTGCAGGAAATTTAAGTATTTTAAGCAAGTGAATATCTGTAGGCAGGTGTTTTACAAGGATTCCATGCAGTTTAAGTGAGTATTGAAAGTGCCAAAATTCTACCAATTAGACATTGAATAAGAAGAACACTTCAATTTCAGAAGTCAATAGATTTGCTTTTAATTTCATAAAAGATTTTGATTTTATTTGCTTTATTTTTATGTAGGCTTATGTAATCTGACCATTAATCTCTAGTGACATTCTACTTTTCCTGTCCTATTTAGATAACCCAAAAAACCCTTCTCTTTATTTGAAGTGTAAAAAGGGATGAAAATCATGATGGAACTTCAATTTTGGACAGAGATTGAGAATGAACTGTGGAGGACAATTCAAACTTGATGTGACACAAGGAAATATAACTATTCATGGAGAAAGGTAATGGTTGAATTGTTGGAGGAGAGACGAATTTAAAAGAAGGAATAAGAGACAAATTAAATAAAATATGTTTTGCTTTGGAAAGAGTTTTTTTCAGTCCTCTCCCTTCTTTCTTACTGCCTTTCATTACCCCCTGATCACAACTGCTTTTCTCTATGCAGCTGATTTCTGTGGTTCAAGAGAAACAAAAGGAAAGAATACTGTCACAATAAAAGGGGTGATGGTGGAGCCAATTCCATCCAGAATTCTATAAATGTACTATATTTGTGTATCTCCTTTCCTGCTCTGCTAACTATGGACCACACCATTGCTAGTCCCAGGCACACCAGGCACTGTGCTGTGCCTGTGCAACGAGGACTCCTCCCTGGGTTCCTCACAAACTCATACCTGTTAGAGACTCTGGACACATTTAATGAATGATTCTTATTTGGAGAGAATATGATTTGAATTAAGGCAATTCTTTAACTGCAAATCCATATATTTTCTTTAAAAATAGCTGATCTAAATGTCCTTCAAATGTTACCTGAATTTTTAAAATTTTTGCAGGATTATCACTGTTATTATTGCTACTAATTAAGTAGTCATGGTGATGCCTTAGGTTTTAGCTTTTATATTTGATCCTGTACTGCCTAGTATGTAACTCTGAAACTTCATATAGCCTGTTAGCTACTGTTTTCACATTTTGGTTAGACATAATATACCCTCTCTGGGCCTGAACTCAGGGACGCCTTGTTGTCTCAGGCCCTGAAACATGTAAACTGAGCCTCTGGGCAGGGGGGACAAAATTGGGGAAATTACATTGAAATTATAATTGGAGAATTAACCCTGACATGCAAATGGACCAAAGTCTGAAAAACCTGTGATCCAGCATCCATCTTGGGTGGAGCCCCTTGGAGGCTTTTGACTGCCCAAGGTGTACCTTTGAAGGCCTTCCAAGTAAGTACCTCCTTTTATTCTCTTAATCTCATTTAGCCTCTGCATTCAGGTAGCCACTTCAAGGCATCAGTGGTATTTTGCCCTTTATAATCTAATTAGTACAGTCATTTTTCATTATAAAATAAAAGTCTATGTACACATGTACAGCATATTTATTGTCTTTCTTTACAGAAGACATTTCAAAGCAATGGTCAAAGAAAACAGAAAAGGTGCCATTCCTATGGCTTTTGCAATATTTCCCAGAGATGATGATGGCTGTATCACAGACTCAAAGTGCATCTTGCTGGGAATTACTTCACCAGATATATATATATTAGGGGTTACGTGTGAGCATTGCAAAGGGAATCTACTTCTGCAGTAGCAAGAAGTACACAAATTTGACTGGCAGTCAATTGAATCACTCTCTTTTACATCTTTGTTCTAATGAAATTTCTTTAAATGCAATACTTTTGTTTTTCTTCTCTGAATAAATAGTAGCTTTTTGGGTGCTAACTATTACCCCTGTTTAATTACTAGCAGATAAAATGTTTATAAGAGTTTACAAGTATAATACTTGGGGTTTTTTTCAACTATGGGAAGTAAATTAGAGATTTAGAAGTATCATAATTTTCACCTAATACAGTTAAGTAACATAATCCCAACCCAAAAATAAAAGTGCCTTCTAATGCTGTAATTATTTATAAAATCTAAAAGTCTTATTTTTATGAGATGCCTAAATGTTTTTTTGAAAGTTAAAGGCTACAACATCTTTGACGTAACCTCAGAAAACAGTTTCTGGAGATAAAGCACCCCAATGATCTGCAAAACTTGGAACAGGGGAAATTTTAAAAGAACCATTATACTTTTAATGTTGTTGATCCTAGCATTCTATTGCTATGGAAAGTTATAATTTGCAATTTAATTTTTAAAATTAAGTAAAAATTACAATCCAGTGAAACAAATTTGCTAATTTTACAATTAAATGTTTCATTTGCCTAAAGTATGTAATAACAAATTTCTTATCTTCTTCAAGTTAGGCACATGAAATCCACTGTTGTACTGTGCCCATTTCTGGGCTCCGCAGTGCAATAAAGATGTAGCTTTACTAGAACAATTCCAGCACAAGGTCACAAGGGAATTGGATCATCTTTTGTATAAAGAAAGGCTGAGAGAGCGTGGATTCTTCAGTCTGAAGAAGAGAAGTCTCAGGGAGGAGCTTATTACAGTATATAAACACCTGGAAATGGCAATGGAAGGTGCCGTGTTCTTCTCTGTGCTGACATTTCCAGAGGCAACAGACACAAATCAAAACACTTCAAGTTCCATCTGAGCATAAGAAAACAGACTTCACTGTGAGGGTCGTCAAACACTGGCCCAGGCAGCCCAAAGAGGCTGTGAATTCTCCATTCTCCAAGACATTAAAAATCTGACTCAACATAGTCCTTGGCAGCCCATTCTAGGTGACTCTGCATGACCTAAGGAGTTGAATATGATCTCCAACTCTTCCTTCCAAAGGAAATGATTTTGTTATTCTGTGAATATATAGATATGTGTATGCATATATATATTTATATATATTTATATATCTACAAATAAATTTGTGTTAATAAAATGAAAAAAACTTTAGCATTCATAGCATGATAAACACAAAAATATTGGTCACTGAACTTAGTAATTTCAGTCAAATCTTTAAACCAAATAAGGTTATTTTGCTCAGAGAAGTCCTTGACATAGTAAAAAAAAAGAACAAAATTGTTTTAATTTGCTTGAAGGTTTTCATCAAAGCTCACCTGTAAGTAGAATGATTTATTTTAAAATAGTTTATTCCATTCTTCATGAAGACATTGTTGAAAATAAATCTTTGACAGCATTTCAATCACAGCAGCAGAAAATGATGTTAATGATAGAGACAATCAACTGAAAAGTCCTGTTTCCAAATTAAAAAAAAAAAATTAATAAAAACAAACAAACAAAAAAACCCAACACACCAAAAACCAAAAATACTTTTCCTGATCATCAAGAAGGCATATTGTCCCCACATTTTTCCTTCTTTGTTTAACCATACTTACATGAACTTCCTCCCTTTGAAACAAAGTGAAGCTTTAGCATTTTAGCAGTACTCAGAGCCTTTTGTCTTTTGGATGCAGGTTTTAAAATGGAAGTCATGATGGTTAAGACATGAAACAGTCTTTTGAACTATGTTTGCTTGCTAATCCATTTCTTTGTGTACACACATAACCAACGGTGTCAGATGAGGAAGGAGGGAAGCATCATGAAAAGATATAATTTTCACCTCCATTTGGAACTTTTTAAAAAAAATCACTTAACAGCTGCTTAAAGAACAAGTGTTAGACAAGGAAATTAAAGAGATTAGATATAAATAAGCAATTAATAAGGGCATTTTAATATAGTTTCTATGAAGTAGAAGAAATTTGATTTGAGGTTTTATTTTGCAGATCATAGAATGGCAGAACTAAAGAATTGTTTGGGTTGGAAGGGTTGTTATAGATCATCTAGTTCCAACCCCCCCGGCATGAGCAGAGACACCTTTCACTAGACCAAGTTGCTTGGATCTCCATCCAACCTGGACTTGAACACTTCCAGGAATGGGGCATCCACAACTTCTCTGAGGACCTGTTCCAGTGCCTCACCCCCTCACATTAAAGAATTTCTTCCTAATATCTGATATCTAAATCCACCCTCTTTCAGTTTGAAGCCATTCCTCCTCACCCGATCACTAGATAGGGCACTTTTTTGCAAGAAGTCCCTCTCCAGCTTTTTTTTAGGCCTCCTTTAAGTGTTACAGGCCCCTCTTACTAACATCCCTTTTCAATAGGGAGCCCACTGAATATTACACTGCCTGCTTCAAAACTTCTTGCTCAGAAGCAGATTGTGACACCCAGAGAAAATCTGTTCTAGTTAGTTTTTTAAATCAGAAATAAACACTGTTGGAAGACAAATAAAAAAATTACATTAATAATGTTTGCATCATTGGAAAACAAAACAAAACAAAAAAGTATGCACATTGGGATGTATTTAATAACAAAGAGAAGGGGAGGGGAGGGGAGGGGAGGGGAGGGGAGGGGAGGGGAGGGGAGGGGAGGGGAAGGGAAGGAAAGGGAAGGGAGCAGAGGGGAGGGGAGGGGAGGGGAGAGGAAGGGGAAGGGGAAGGGGAAGGGGAAGGGGAAGGGGAAGGGGAAGGGGAAGGGGAAGAGCAAGGGCAAGGGCAAGGGCAAGGGAAAGGGAGAGGGAAAAGGAAAGGGAAAGGGAAAGGGGAGGGAAAAATATTATTAAAAATCCAAATATACCACTTGTTTCAGCCACACTTAGCTTTTAAAAATTGGCAATTCTACTTTAAAACAACAAAATTAAATGACAAAATAAAATAGAACTGTTACTCTCCAAGGACGTCAAGAATGTGAAGAGGCACATACCTGCCTCTTAAGATAAGGAGAAATCCGTGAGGGTATGAGGATTTGAAAACCATCTGATAATTCTTTTCTAAGTCTCTGAGATTTTTATGAATATTAAGGTAACTTCTGGGCAAAGATATATGTTTGAAACAGATATTTAAACACAACTGAACCACTACAAACATAAAAGAAATAAAGATGATTATCACAATTCCAGTGCATGTTCTAGGAAAAAGGAAACTACGCAGTATGTGGTACACAAGATAGGGCTCAGGCCATTGTTTGGGGCAACAGCATTCCAGGAACATGTATGCCTGGAAGTGAGCTGTTTCAGGGTTAGAATGTAAACATATTTTAAGTGTAATATTTTTATGATTCTGTATTATTGTGATCTAATTGCATGAGGATTAACCTATTGAGGCAAATCCAGAACAAATAAATTGCTAATGAATTTCTGAGTGCTATATGTGTTAAGCTAGTGATAATTGACAACTACAGAAATAAAGATTTTCTGTAATGATTGTTCCAAGCAGAAAAAATCCAAACAACACACAAACTAAAAAAATACCCTCAAACCTTCACACACTTCTTAGTTATGTCATTCATTAAAATGATGAAAGAAATTAGAACTTTCTTCAACAGTGTAAGTTGTTTAGAAAACTCTATTGAAGCTAATGTGTTAACATTGCCTTTATTTCAAAAGGCAGTAGTCAGTAAATAATAGAACCAGTGAATATTGTTGATACCATTGCAAAGATCAAGGAAAAATGAGGAGAGAATTTTTGAAAGGCTCCTTAATGCTATTCTATAGGGTGAAGCTATTTTGGGTTCTTTTACTGAGAAAAACAGGTTGCTGGAAAGAATTTAAGTATATGCTGTGAGGGACCCCTCCGTTCTGTGACTATGTCACAGAAATTACTTCTTTGTGGCATCAAATGTCTGCATCGGGTTCATGTTCAAACAAAATAAAAGTACCTTTAAATGAAGAGGAAGGTCTCAGATTAGTATTCCAAGAAGCTGAAATACAGGGCTCTGTGCAAAAGAGTGGAGAAGCACTTGGAGATCTGAATATAAATACTAAATACCTTAACCATACATCACTTAATTTGCAATGCTTTCACTCAGCTACTACATGAAAGGCACAGGCAAATAGGTAGATATCTTCTCCTGAAGAGCAGACTTCCAACAATAAAACAGAAAGATTGAATAAACACCTGCGTTCTACATTCTGATAGATATATTAAAACAGAGAGACGTAAGTCTCAATAAAATTAATTATCTCTTATTAGAAGGCAGTAGCTCAAGAGAGCATCTAAACAAACTCTGCAAACTAAATTTTAGAAGTGCTCATGCCCACCTCTCTGACAGGAGCCCAAAGAGGACAAGATATGTTTGAATAACAAGAGATGTTTAACCCTGAGATGGGGTAAGAACACAAGAGATGATGAACAATAAAGAAAACAATAATGCCAATATAATCATGTGAACAAAGTCATTGAAGATAAACACTAATTCTAAGATACCTGACAACAGATGTTATCTCAGAAATACCTTGGAAATATCCTGGAGCTGAAGCATATGCCAGGAAAGAAAGTGTTTCATTAAGTGAAACCTCAAATATTGCTGACCTAATTAGTATTGGCTCTCCAAATTTTACCACTTTTATCGAAGTAAAAGGAATAGTCCCCTACATACACATGAATATTCATCTTAATAGTTTATTATCCTGCTTTCCCTGTGAAAATTGTCTTATAGTTTGGGGGTGGGGGTTGAGGGGGCATCAGCTTTTCTTAGTACTGTTGTAGAATTTGCAATTGCCAATGCATCTTTGCCTTTTGATTTCCTTTTGCTGTAGTGAGTTTATGATAAGAATCAATACTTATTTCTGGCAAGCTATGTAATTTCATGACAGGTGGCATTGGTACTCCTGGATCTGTTTTTCTGAACTCTGTGAAGCTGAGGTGTCATTTTTCATACTCAGGAGGGTGAAAGGAAGCAACACTTTTAGTATGTGATTCTGGATTATAACTGAAATTTGTATCCACAAAAGGAGAAAACCAAAACTTTGCACTAAAGCTGTTTTAACATAAGATAGACAATAGTTTACCAGGAATGGCCTAAATATAACTGATCCTGTGGCAATTGAGTGCTATCTGAAGGTCTCTTCCAATCGTTATTTCTATGATTCTGGAAAGATTTCCAGAATAAATAGATTAACTGCTGGATTATAAAATATCTGAGAAATAAACTTAGGTGTTGCCACAATTTGAAAAATTGATCACTTAGCAAGAAAAGTTATGTTTCAGAGGTCAGAGAATGGACTTCTATTGTGAGAAATAGCAAAATTCATGCTGAGTCTTATAATGCACTATATCTATATGTAAACAGAGAACAACAAATCATAGAGTCATAGAACATTCTGAGTCAGAGGAGACCCACTAGAGTCATTGAAATCCAACTCATGACCCTACACAGGACAAATCCAAGAGTCACACTGCGTGCTTGAGACCATTGTTCAAAGGCTTCTTGAACCCTGTGAAATGTGAGGAACTGGGACTGATCAGGCATACTAGTTTTTCCCATTACGTTATTGCATTTTACCCCATTTTATCCCAAACCTTCATTTTAATTTTTGAATGTGCTCAAAAATGTAAATTATCAGACATCTTGAAAGGACAGAAATAAATGTTATTTTTATTAGAATGACTGAGCACATGTTTGGTTTAACACATTGAAAATTTGAGGGCTGGAGGAGGTTGTATTATGTTTCAGAAGATAGCTAAAGAGTTTATGACAAGTATTTTATAAACAGAGGAATAAAAGCATCAATTTCTTGGCACAAATGTTCATCCATTGCTTTAAATGGATAATATTGATAATATTGAAACCATTTCTGGTTTCCTGTATACACTTGTGTGATAAAAACTCTAAAATTTTTCATCTTCCATTTCTGTACCCTGATCAGAAAATTATTTTTTTTAAATTATAAGTGTATAGACTGATAAATGCTCAATAATATTTTGAAATTATTTATAAACATAGATTGGTATTTTAGGTGTAAAATAATATATTAATTAATCATTCAAACTTAGAAGCATTTTCAAGATCACACTAAATAAATAGTCTGAACCCATTATGTGAACACATTAAAGACATCAACTGAGGTACAGATGAAAGAGGCAATGACATTATCTTCCACTTTTGAACTTGTTAAAATCACTTGAAGCGGTGAAACATTTCTGTGAGGTAAGAAAAGTATGTCAGGGAGAGGAAGAGAGGTAAAATCTCCCTAATCTCATAAGAGCTGGAAATTTGGATTCCTCTCTTTTATCCAGCAAATTACCATATACAAATTTCCTTTTGGGAATATAAAGGTTTGTGATCTTTCCTAGCGTTTTCAGCCAGTATAAACTCTGGGTCAGTGACATAATGGCACCTTCCCATAACCCTTCTCCCTATTTACATTTCTGCTGTTCATATATCATATATTTAATAGTCATGAGATGAAATATTCATCTAACAACAGGCACAAGACTTGCCACCCCTTAAGTGAGCTCCATAACTCCTGGGCTGGTCCTAACCATAAAAATTAATATTTTTCTTACCTACTCTCTCTGAGTATTATGAGGATTTTATGTGTTTCATACAAAGCAGAATAATTACAACAGAAAAGAGTAAGAAATAATCACTGAACTACTCATAACCTCATAATTACAGGAACTGCTGGAACAGGTGCACTTGGCTCCCCTCAGGCCATACTGTCTCAGACAGTATGTCTATTAGTTAACAGTTAATAAAAAATTCTCTTTCTAAAGTGAAGAAAGGGTAAACTTCATATCTCCATCACCATTGCGTGTTTTGTCCCAAATATATCACCCTGGCTCCACCTGCTTCAAAAGGGAATTCTGCCTATGAGTTCTTGCCATTTGAGGTTCTTTGCCAGATGTCAACAGGCCCTGAAAGACAGTCTTCAAAAGAATTTTAAAAATAAATTTTGATCATTTTACCTACAAATAAGAAACCGCTATGGTAAAAGAAACCAAATACCTTGCATCTCTTATTTCAGTTACAATTGCTCCTATATTGCTCTTTGTAAAGGTTTTGTAGTAGCCATCTCGTTGTAAAAGTGAATATTCCTTGACATTGGCTTCCTTCTCCAAGCAAGATAAATCTAAATACATAATTTCAAAATTCAGTCTACAGTTGCATCCCAATATCTCATAGTTTGGTAAAGAAATTTTATGGACAACACAGTGAAATTTGAGAAATACTTCTGAGACTGCTGTAAGAATTTAGGAAGCAGGGGTAGAGTTTCTGATACAAATGAGAGCTCTGCTGAATCTTACAAAACTCAAGGAAGCATTTAACTCAGGTATTTTAAACAGATAGTCAAGAAATCATCCTAAGGCATGTAATAAATGCTGAGAACCTTCAATTCCTGAGTAAATATCACCCTAATTTCTCTGTTTACCTAATCCTCCTTTTCAAAAATCTGGCATCTAAATATGCAGAAAAATCTCTCAATAAATCATAAAAATATTTCAATATCAGTAAAATTGCATAAAAATAGTAATAAGTCCTCTTTTATATTCTTGGTGCTTGAGAAAATATCATTTCACAATGATAATACATATCTGAAATAGATGGTTGATTCATTTGAAGTTATTTTGGGGATTCTTTTTAGCTGCCCAGTTACTTGCTGGAAAGAAAAAACTGAGAATGGAGATTCATAAAAGCGATGTGTGGAAAGTCCTGTTGAGTGTTGCCTTCCAAAACTGAGATGCTATTCGAGTAGTTGCTGGCTTAATTGACTGCCATTTTTGTGATAGCTAACAAAGAGAGACACACCTCTTTCAGGTTTCAGTAATTTTCAATATCAGCTGCATTAATCTTTTCATTTTCTCAGCACAAATTTCTGCAACATCTTTAGCTTATAAAATAAGATTATTGTCCTCACCTTACAGACAGGAAATCTGTTTATATAGAAGGAATAGAATTGTTGGGTTTTGTTTGTTTGTTTGTTTGTTTTTCTTTTCTTTGGTAGGCATACTGCCTTTGCTTTCATGACAGAAAAGTCACAAAAAAACTTTCAGTTTTTCACTCTTCATTTGACATTTTGAGATGTCATGTTAGTTTCTATTATGTTTGATAGACACTGAATTTCTATTTTAAATGATTTTAAACACCCTGAAATCCTAGTATATTTCAGACTTGAAAAAAATGTTAAATAGTTACTTTAAAAATAATGTCCCAGTGATCTTTAAAAAAAATAAATCTGTCTTTCTGACTCCGTCTGACAAGTTGCTTAAATCCTGGAGGGCATATAACCATTCCTACCCACATTTTCAATGACAGCAGCCTGTAATTAAACTATTTGTTTGCATTAATTGCAAAACTTCACATGAGTTTATAATTCCCTGCTGAAAGGAATGGTTTTCCACAGACAAGATAATTAAATTCCACATATAAGACAATTTTGTAGCTACTTATTCTTTCCACATACACCTTTGGCTTTTACTTCAGCTGAATACCTTACAGGAGGTTTCAAATGTGCTCAAACCACTGTAACTTAAGTGGAAGTTTTGTTTTGTGTTCCCAGTTGTCAATAAATAATTTTGGTAGGATTCGCTTTGGTGTGCATGTGTTATCTGCAGGAGTGCCTTTTTTTCAAAAGTGACAATTTTACTATAGAATGCCTTTAGATGAAGGACCCAACCACTTCATTTACACCTCAATTGCATTTTTATCACCATTCCCTTCCTGGCTGGTATATTTGCTCTTTTAACGTACTTGGTTTCTGGTGTATATCTTATTCAACCCAATGAATTTCATGGTCTTTTTGAAGCAATTTAGTGAAAGAGATTAAATTTTTTTAATGTGGTGATACATACAGCTATCTGACACCTACAGTAGAGACATTGAATTGTCACTCCGCAGACATTCTTTCTTCTTGCCAATATAATGTAATTTTTTCCTTCAGAATCTCGCTAAAGTATATTTCAAAAAATGTCTTACTTTGGATGATCAAAGTTCATTTTATCTACTTGGATTGCATCAAATCACTTCTAAATAAGCAATTTATACACCCAAGACAGCAAATAATCATTGCTGGTGATGTCAGCTGGAATATGAGGTCTGGGTAGCATATTATTTCTGTTTCTTGAGATAAATACATACTAAGACCAAAACTTTCACTACTTCCTGAAAAATTTTCCAAGACTGGGTGAGCAATCTTCTTGTTGAAAAGGATTTCCTGAAATAACTAGAAGTGAAATGATAGTGAGGCTGATCTTCAGAAGGCTAAAGCTAGAATCTGAGTGAGAAAAACAAGAATTTACCACTCAACCAAAAATATAGGCAGGTACATCCTTTTATCTAAGTAAGAAAAGGAAGATAATATAAACTGAAATTAAAACAGGACTCTAAATAAAGTTGTTGTGAGAACAATGAATGATGAAAGGTGCATAATCATGAGGTTCTTGTCTTTAAGAAGTAGGGTTAAATATAATAAGTATACTCACTTTGTCACAGTTGTATAATAAATTCCATGGTTACTTTCTGATTATTTTACTGTTATATTTAAAAATACTACCCATAAGAATAAATTTTAATCTTTACTGACAAAATGAAATTGTGTGTAGATTAGTGAAATAATTATAAAAAATACTTAAAAATTCCAGGCAATAACTGCACTTCTTTGAAGCAATAAGATAGATTAGAACAATTTCAGTTGGAAGGTACCTACAATGATCATCTCTTCCAATTGCCTGACCAGTTCAGGGCTGAACAAGTTAAAGTAAGTTATTAAGGGCATAGTCCAAATCCCTCTTAAACACTGACAGGCTTGGAGCACCAAACACCTCTCTAGGGAGCCTGTTCCAGTGTTTGACCACCGCCATAGTAAAGAAATGCTTCCTAATATCCAGTCTAAACTTCCCCATTGCAGCTTTAAGCCATTTCCATGTCTTCTGCACCTAGGCTTTGTCGTGACTCAGATTTGATGGTGTCATTCAGTGTATCAGAGACCAGGTCATTTGATCATGGTGTGCAGCTAAAACAGAAGCCTTTTTCACCCATTAAAAACCATACTAAGTAAGGCATAATTAGTATTTCCTTATCTTTATCCCAGACAGGCTTATTAAAGTAACATAATTAGCAAGATGATTGAAACATTTTGTAACACTAATTTTGGCTGGGCTAGAGTTGTTTTCCATCATAGAAACTTGTATGGGGTTATGCTTTGGACTTGTGAGGAAAACAGTGTTGATAACACAGGGATGTTTTTGTTATTGCTGAGCAGTGCTTGCACAGCCTCAAGGCCTTCTCTGCTCCTCACCCCACCTCACCCCAGCAGCAAGTAGGCTGGGGTTGTGCGAAATGGTGCACAAGAAGGGACTCAGCAGGGGCAGCTGACCCCAAATTAAACAAAGAAATATTACATGCCATGTGGCATCAGGCTTGGTAATAAAAGCTGAGAGGAAGAAAGCAGAAGGGGGGACAATCTAAGTGGTGGCATTTGTCTTTCCAAGTGACTGCTATACTTGATGGAGCCCTGCCAGCCCTGGGGATGGCTGAACGCCTGCCTGCCAATAGGGAGTGGTGAATGAATTCCTTGTTGTGCTTTGCTTGCATGAACAACTTTTGTTTTTTCCTATTAAACCGCTTTTATTTCAACCTGCTCTTATGCTTCCATTTCTCTCCTCCAACCCACTGTGTGAGGATTGAGCAAGAAACAGTGTGGTACTTAGTTTTTTATGGGGATTAGACCATGAAAAACCAATTTTAACATCATAAAACAGCAACAATATATTTTTTGTAATACAACATAAATAGAACATATATATTGAATTAATCTGTAGCTTCAAAGGGATAAATTTGGGATAGTTGCACAAATGGTATACAGGTCAACTTGCTAGTAGTATCTTCAAGACAATACATAAAGGATAAAGAATAGGTAGGAAATTTGTCTGTGGAAACCAAGTTTTATCCTGCAGGTTATTCAGGAAAGATGTCTGGTGAAACCAACAGCAGTTCTGGTCCTGAAAATAGGATGCACTGTATAAGAGCAGATGAAAAAAAATTTTTATATTCTGGGGAATGGGGAGAGGAACACAGAGCACAACAAATGAGGAAGACCCCACTTGTAGTACTGCACCCAGCTCTGAAGGCCCCAGCACAAGGACTTGGACTTATTTAAGCAAGTACAGAGGAGGGCCACAAAGGTGATCCCATTTCTCCAGCAGAGTCCTCATCACAGGGAAAGGAAAGAAAATCAGTCTGCATTGTTCAAGGTGTGAGGTTGTCTTTCAGTCTTCTCAGCATCTTAGATTAACTGCTGTCCCAAGGAGAAAAAAGATTAGAGAGAGCAGAAGATTGGATAAAGAGTGTTCTGTATAGAAATATTTCTTGTGGATTTGTGAAGCAGATGTAATGCATAAAAAGTCTATCTGGATTGATGCCAGAGGTTAAAATGGCAGAATTAGTTGCTTGAACACAGGAGAGCTAAATATAGTGCCATAAATAAATTACAAAACATAAATTCTGTTTTGTCCCACCTTGATTTTTGCTAGGAAAGTGTCCTGCTTTTCACTCAGAGAGAGAGAAATAATCCACCAACATCTGTGATCTATCAGTAAGAAAATAGGACTTCAGCCATACTGTGTTAAGTTTTCGTTAATAATATACACCTCAAGTTGTTTCTGTGAGACATGAATTATATTTCACTACCCGCATGGATTACTCAGAGCAGTGTCTTGAAAACAAACCTACCTTTCCCTTCTCTTGCCCTGATAAGCAATTAGCAATGCAGTGGGCTGTAATGGAAATAACAATGGATGAGGATGGCCTTTGTAACCTGATGGGATATGAAGCATGAGTAAAGACAAAGTATTTTTTACGGGTGTTTTTCACATCATTCAGTTCAAATGCAATTTTTTTAGTCTTCCACTTCCAGTTCTCTCAGTTGTCTTAGGGGAGAGGCATTCCTCAGTTGTCTTGAAGGAGAAAGATGGTAAAGGTTTCTGTCTGTAAATTCAGCTTCTATTTTACAAACTAGATGAATTTCTCATTGCTGGATTTCTTTGTCATCCTTTACCCTTTTGCTTCCCTTTGTTCTTCGCCACATACACATTTTCCCTTTCTGTCAAGAAAATTGAATGCCTACCTTTTGGGCATTAAGCTCTATATTAGAAAAGCTTACTTAAAGTATGTCTTTCATAGCAGTACTCAATTAAGGATTGATAATAGAACTTTTCTCTTAATTAAATATTGAATGTTTTTAAAAATACTTAATAAAGATGCAGAGATAAATTCAGGTCTTTGTCTGATTAATCTGAAGCTGCAAAAACTATAAATTATGCTGTAGCAAATGTTAGTTTTAAGAAAATATTAATTATCTTTTCAGTTAATGTTTTATTCAGAGAAAACTGAGCTTAAACCACAAAGACCTTACTTAGCTTAAGAATTTCATCAGCACAAGCAAAACTTCAAGTTATCTGGTACAAAAAAAAATCCTATAAAATCTGCATTCGCTAGTATCTTTGGATCATCTGTCAGAGGATCAGGTGTGATATTAAACTAAGAATCTGAGATTTTATACCTCTAGAAGACCTAAAAATATCTGGTAATTTTCAAATTGTGTGGTTCCCTTTGTAAGCGTTCTGTATAAGATGACAGATGTATTATCTACAGAAATTTGAGTAACTTTGAAAATCTTGTACTCACTTTAAGGTCATATGTATTTGAGATCACTTTTATTTTAAGAAATGCATCCACATGCATTTTAAACTGGGTTTAGATATAAAATTTTAGTTCCTTTGTGTATACATATTTTTATATTGTCTTTATATTACATGATCAGTGCAAATGATAATCTCAAAACAGAGAATGCTACATCCCACTGAGAACTCAAATTTGAGTTGTATGCACTCAAATTTATTTCTTATTTAACACAGTCAACACTGCATTTGTGACTATAATACAAAGTGCAAAAAAGCACCACAAAGAAGCCCATATGTAAAAATTCGTGCTGTTCTTAGAGCCAAATTTAAAATAGTGGCTAGCTATTAAATTATCTCCTGAACAGTTAGAAAAAATAAAAGTACCGTTTTACCAGATAAGAATCATCAATATTGTGATATGGTGGAAGCAAGTTCTTCTGAGTAAAAAGAAGTGATTTTGTTTTATAAAATATTGCATATATATTAACAAGAAAGAAAACAATATCAAGAGAAGACATTAATCATCAGTTTACATCTGTAATATAGATGCATTCATGTTCCCATAGAATTATCTAAATTAAAGTTTTAGTATTCTATTCTGCAGGCAAAGATTATTAAGTAAGAAAACTGGAAATTTGCTATCTTCTGTCCTGGTTTACACAAAATTAATGTGTGTATAAAAGTGACGTTAGATTTGAATGGCAAGTGCTCCTTTTTAGTAGTGGTCACACTCTGTAAGAGACATAAATGGCTACTGATACTGCAGAATAAGATTTCAGGATTGCATCACTTTCTAGGGAATAGGACAAGTGGCATAGTCATTAATTCAGAACAACATAACTCAATGCATTTAGAAGAATGACAAGCAAGGAAAATTTATTCACATTAATTAGTATCACAGAACAATGTTGCTACTCAAGCTGCAAATCAAACACATGGCTTTTCTTTCTGCTTGAACCTACATTTAAACTGTATAAAAATGCGACACGAAGGTCTTAGTGTCTCAGTACAAAATGTGGAAAAATCTTGTATCAACATTGTAGGGCATTCCGCATGAAAAAAAACACATAGAAAGAAGGTGCAACAACCCTGGAATAATTTCAAAAATTTTCCATTATCTGCTATACTTGATCTGTTCTAAGTAGCTCTTGTAGGAATGAAATGATTCAAAGGAAAGCTCAGCTGTCATTATTCAAATATATATTTAGATTAAACTTAGTATTTGGGTTATATTAGAATCAAACCAAGAATTAGAAACTGACATAGGATGTTAAAAGTTAAAAGCATCTTAAATCGCTACGGAAGCCATTTAAGAATTAATGTCTTTTCCTATTTAAAGAGTGTACATTAGTCAGCATCATCTATATTTTAAGTTAAGGTTACAACAGTATAAAGAAGACCTCCACATTTTTTCATTAACCTGGATTTTCTCTGAAAGGTCTGTATTTGCTTTTTCTTTTTGCCTCTACATGTCACCCAAAAAATTTAATGTTTTGTTGTTGGTAAAACTGTAGGAATTAATACCGTTTGGCAAATGTGTCTCTTAAACTTAACAGATGACAAATTATTCTAAGGAATAAATCATTTCACTTTTCAATCTCACTAGAGACTATACTTTATATACACATTTTGTAATATAAATCTTTTATCACTCTGACATCAATAGAGATGTAGCCCCTACTGAATGGTTAAATAGAAACTTTGAGTATGTAATGAACTCTTTTATGTCTTCCAAGCTGCAGATCTCTTACCCTGCATTTATAAGTGTAATGTGTCATCTTAACCTTCTATAATCCCACTGAGATATAGTTATACTCCATTTGCTAATATTTTAAAGTGACTGGGTTTAAAACAAGGAGGATTTTTTGAGTAGGGTTCAGTGACACAATTTAATAAAACTATAATTTCTAAAATAAGCATATTTAAATAATTCTATAACATAGCTTTTGTGATGTACTGCTTTTGAATTCCCTCCACCTTACCACAATTTGACAACCTCCATCATATCTATCTAGGTTTTTACTGAGTAAGCAAAGTCCTCTGCCACATGTCTATGGAAAACCTGAAAGAGGCCTTTGTCTAAATTTAGATTTCAAGTGAGTGTCAGTGTCACTAATTGGAGATAAGAATGCCTACACAGAATTTCAGGCTGCAGGGGAACATGCTTTCTTTCAGTGCTCTCTATCATAATTGTCCTGAAGTGAGCAATTAAATCTAGCAATCTGGAAAACCATTCTACAAGAACAGGTGGGTGAGCTGTAAGATCAAAGTAAGAAACCATTGAATAGAGAGAAGTGTCTATTTCCACAAACCGATCCAGTTTCTTGAGAGGTAATTTTATTTTCTGTCACTCAATAGTCTCAAAATAAAATTTACAGAAAACAGAAGTGTTACCAAAGGCATTATTTTGGAACAGACACGTTATTTTGAAAGCTCTTAGTGGTTTTGAAGACAGACATAAAAACAGGATAAAAAGGGTATTGAGAAAAAATACAAGGTATATTTAAAACAGTAGAAACCTGAGAAGAAACAGGATGCATTATTTTAAAGTTTAAGAATTAGCAGCTCATTTGATTGCAGGAGTATAACAAGATGATTATGCTCAGCGACAATGGTCCTGACAGATTTCCTGCTGTATCACCTTGCAGCATCAGGGATCCTTGCAGTGACACATCTTGAAACACTGAAAAAGTGGTGGTGTTGTTGCTTTAATTAAGTCACTAATCTAACAGAGGAGCATATTAATTGCATCTGGCCCCATGAGTCAAGCTCCAGTATGGGATAAGCACATGGATTTGATTATCACATAACAAGAAAACCGGTAATGTAAACAAGAAGGAATAACAGTGTCAGCTATGGTGTGAGTTTTCCTGCAAGGTCTCTCTGGGTTCAGGCTCATTAAGAGTAAAACACTGCCTTCTTCCTGGCCTTCCTGTGGGTCACAATCTCGGCAACTGCATTTGGAAGACAGACTGCAGCAGCAGCCCACACATGAAATGTGGAAAGATCACATCATGAGACATACATTTTATAGATTAGGCCAGCAGGTTCATAGGTTTACAATCAGCCGACTTATACAGAGCCACCTGAACTACAAATAACTGAAAACAAATTGAAAGACAGCAGTAACTGATGGGAACAGTACTTGGAGAAAAAAAACCAAAAGTGGCTGAAAATATTTTTTCCAAGTAATGTTTTCCTTGGAAAAATAAAATTTATTAATATAAAAATGATCATAAAATCTTATTGATTTTCCTTTTTTTTTTTTTTTTTGGTGGGAAAATTGTCAAAAAATATTACTGTCATTTTTTGTTTCATTTCAATATTAAATAGATTTATTTCAATAATACAAGCAGACTTTATTTCATGTCTATTTAGTCAGAATTCATCCTTCAGATTATCTTTTAAGTTACATAATATTGTGGATACTTACAGTATTTATATTAATTATAGTGTTTCAGTGTCATTGAAACCATGATTTTCTAAGACAAAAATGACTATTGAAGTCAGATGATTCAGCATTGTCAAAACTGTAGAGCAGAACATCATCAAATAAATATTTTGGAATTTCTATTTTAGAAGTTTTAAATTCTAGTTTGTCTTTCTAGTTTTGAGAAGAAGGGTAACCCAAAAATACCAAACTATCAAAATTTACAGCAAAATGATATTTTCATTTTTTACAAAAAGTTGTAGAAGGCAAACAGGGAATAAAACAAGAGATTTTACCTTTTCACGCTTAGAGTATCAATGTGGTCTGTATTGGGGTATGTTGGACTGTCTTTTCAATCCTGGAGAAAACTTTTAGAATTAAAGGAAAGGTCACCCGGATTTATAACAGGCAGCACATTGTTGTTGGGGGCACTCAATTCAGCTATATGGGGACTTCATAAATTCTTGAGAATCCATACGTATAAAGAATTTTTTAGGTTAAATCTGTTTGTCAGAAGGACTCTTACATCTCACTCTCCAGTCACCTTGCTGTCAAACTTAACAATGTTTATTTCAGGATCTTCTAAAGCAGAGTTTCTAAAAAGGTAGGAGTTAAGAATGCATATTTTTCAAAGTGATGTTTTTATCCTCAGAATGTGATGAGGACTTGTACACCTCAAGAATTTATTGGCTTTTAAATAAAAGGTTTCGTGACAAACAAACACTCTTCAGTTTACCTTTGGGAGCCAGTTAGGTGTAAGTTTTTGAAGAAAAAGGTAGAGCCAGCTTTTCAGCAAGACTAGGTAGGCCACACACAGTGACATTTGATTCAGGCATACAGTCTGCTATATTTAAGACTGTTACTTGAGACATAAGCAGGATATCTTCACCTTCATTTCTGACAAGCACCTCTTTCTAAATTTGGAATTTGTGAAAATTAGGACATAACTATTAGGGTAGAAATTAATGAGGCATAACTCCATAGCCAGGTTATCAGTAAATTAAATATTAGTGGAAAATATCTAACATTGGGATTATTATTCACCTAGTAGGATAACAGAAAAATAAGGCACTCGGCTCTCGTTGCATAGCAAAATGGATCCTCATTATCTGGTGGCAGGAAGTGGGTCTCCAGAACTTCATAGCCAAGGCATATATCTGGGCTTAATGGTCAGACGTACATTGTCTGTCCTCTTTCTGGAGTGTTTTAGTTGGTGAAGAAATAAAATCTAGACTTTCCTGAGAAATATTTTTAACACTGCAGTTTAATGAAAAGAAATATGGCCTTTCATGTGTTGACCTTAACTAAAAGCTGCCAGATGTGAATTGAGGATAAGTGTCACAATATTCAGTTTTTCTGTATTCCAAGATACAAGTATCACACTAGTAAATCTTCCAAACACATGCAAAGTTTAAGGTATACATAAGAGTTTTGTAGAAGGAGAAGAATCAGGGCTTCCCATTAGTGGGGAAATCTTTAATAACAGAATTGCCAAGATAGATTTATGTTTTTATCCTACTGATGATCATTACTGGGGAATGTCTCTTTAGTTACATTCTAGAAATGCCTTTTGTCAGGGTATTGCATGTACTGAAGTCTGGGGACTTTAGACACAGAAACTTTGATGGTGCCAACAGATTAAATCAAACCTTGCCTAGATGCCTTTTCTGCTGAAGATTTAGCTAATCTAGAGGAGTTAAACAGATATGTCCAAATCTGTATCTCATGATGGGATGCAATGCACTGATCTTCAAGGTAACAAGGACCCTGGCTATCATTTCCACATGATACAGTTCCACATTACATTGCAACTCTAGCTTAGGTATGGAAGCAGTATGGGTGGATCTGCAGCATCCATAAAATGCTGGAAAGAAATTCTTACTAGCTAGAATTTTAATGCAACTAAGCTGCTTGCTGAAGCAATCTTTTCCAGGGACAACTTGGGTTACTCTTTACAGCACTTCTCTGTAGACACATTCTACATCACTTAGATGTCCTGGAAAGGTAATTTTAGCCTTGTAGCTTTGTGTAGGAGTGAATAATTTATGTGTGAGCTGTTTATGTTTGAATGCTGCAGTGGGAACACTTTTCTTTTTTAAAATAATGTTCACTAATTCAATTATAGAGATCTACAAACAGTAGGATTGGCTTCCCTATTCACAGTTAGAATGCCAAGATGCCTGCAGGTAGATAGGTATGTCTGCCAGTGATCACAGCACCCACTGTGCAGGAATGTGCTTCAGAATAAACATTTCAGATCTTGAAAGCCAACAGAGTTTAACAGCAAGACACAGACTATATGATTTAGGCTACTAGTTTTTGCGGTGAAACACATGAAAATCGAGCACCTAGCTCTTTCTGGGCAGCACAGACCACCTTCTTTAATTACCTGGCCTATATATTTAGTCAATGGCAAAAGATGTGGTTCATCTAAGAGGTAATTTCAAACAGCTGAGTTGCCTGGTCTTTAAATTGACTGCACTCAAAGCTTGAACTCTTTGACAGGAGAGATCAAGTAGGAAACTGCCTGCTCAGGGGCATATTCTGAATCCCAAAGCACAGACTTGGAGCTAAAGAACAAGAGCCAGCCTGTGCAGACTCTGCTTCAGATTGCTGCATCCATAACTAAGAACAAGGGAAAAGTTCACTTTATTAAGGCGTACAAAGTGCTTGAGGCAATGTTACTTTTCTGTGCAAAATCCTAGTTGACTGCACAAAAACACAAAAGACAAGAGTTGAGTTTCTCAGCATTAAACCTCACCTCCCTTTTGCAAGCATTTGAGCATTATTGTACAAGCAACGGGCATGGTATAGAAGATAGACACAGGGGTGCATGCTTCTCCTCCATATTCTTTCTCCTCCTCCCACATCTTGAAGCTGATATTGTGCAAGAAGGAATGCAAGTGACATGGGGCTAGGCAAGCAGTAAGCAAAGGTGAAAAGAAAAATAAGATGGGTAATCTGCAATAGGAAGATTCCATTCTGCTAAACAAAAGCAGAATATAGTTCTGCTCACAACACTGCTTGTGTATTTTCAATCAGAGTCATTGGACCAAACCCAGAAATAATATGAAGGAGTAGAAAGTGGTTTTGAATGGAGGTTGCTGTGCTTTATAAATAAATCGATGTTGTCTGTCTTTTCAGACATGCTCAAAGAACCTTTGCCAATTGGGTCCCTCTGAGATTCAGGCTGAGGCTCAACACCTCCCTTTCACAGATTTCAAGCACACAAAAGCTTTGTTGTCCATAGTGCAGATACTTGCAGGGAGAGGCAGTGAAAGGAACTGCTTTAGGAATCTTTTTTGAAACCCCATCTTTTCCATTGCACCTAAGTTCAACTCAGGCAGTCTGAAGGTTTTCAAAACTTGTATTGCTTTCTTAAAGTGTAAGTCCATGCTTTTTCTTAAAATGAAGTCTAAAGAGACTGTTGAGAAAAAAAAATCATTTTGCACACATTCCCTGCATCTGCATGCTGGACACACACTGTGCAGTGGTATCAAGAGGAAGGTTGCACTTCATTCACGCTTTCTTTGTAAGAGCAGAGTTACAGTTTCTTTGTGCTCAGAAACTCAGGGATTAATCTCTGGCTAGCTGGATGCAGACAGTCTGGGACCCTTTGTAGCAGACTGCAGCTACATCAGGGCTGGACAGACCTTTGCTGAATGGAGCAGCAGTTTGTACAAGGGTGGCAGTAAAAAAAGGGATGTTATCCTGCTCTATCACCTGCAAAAGCTCTCTGAGAACAATGTGAGCTGAAGTAAAAGCTGGGTTTTTTCAGCACTCCAAGACCAGTCAGATTTTGTTATGTGGAAGCTCTTACAATTTTCATTGAGACATCTTGTTTCCTTCGTGTTTGTATTCATTCTCTCAGTCTGTAAGGGAAAATGTTGGATGCACCATTGTGTTACAGTTTGCAGATCATCCCTGGCAGTTAGAGGGCTCATTGGTTCACATCATACTCTCTTTTCCCAGTGCTAGACCCACTACTAGCACATCAATTACTAGGCAAGTATAATCTTTTAATCTCACAGCCAATAAACTTTTTCATGCTGCAGCCTTTAATATGTATCAGAACTCTAATACTGCCTCAGAAGGTGGAAAAGTAAATAGTCTGCTATGTGTCACCACGTGTCAGCAGCATCAGCTCCCTAAACACTTGACCTCAAATAGAATGGGTTGGAGTAATACACAACACAATGTCCCCTTTTAGAGACTTTCCTGGGCTATTTTACACATACAAATATTTCACGGACACTTTATAGATACTGCTCCACTTCTGGTTAAGATTACATTTTATGCTGTGTATGCAACCAGGCACAAAAAATCCTATGATGATGATGAGATTTTGTTCGTACTTAGCACCCACCTGCACATCAGAGATTAAATATGTATTTAAAATCCACTTATTGTCTATTAAGAGGGACATCTTCCTTCAGTAGTGATAATGGAAATGGATTGGAATTCCTGTCTTCCAGTTTACTAGTATTTCTGGATATTTACCAGTATTTCTGTGATCATATATTATGTGTGTGGCAGTTACATAGCAATGTGTAGTCTGTAGTCTGCACAGTTTTTATTGTTCTAATACAACTGCTAGAGGGAAGTTCTTATTTTCTAGGTGAAGAGAGGCAGGATAAGCACTTTTATATCACTACCACAATATATGCAGTTTTGTCTGGAAGAGCTTACAATGTGGATGTAAAAATTACAGAGATCCAGCTAGTACCAAACCAAACTGATAAATCTAGCAAACATGATGGCATCAGTTTGGATCCTGCAGCAGTAGGCAATCATTTGCATAATGTTGCATCAAACTAAAACCTCATCTTTCTGAAAGTACTTTGCTAGGAAAACTAACTAACCCACAAGGATAATGAAACTTACTTTAGTTAACTTACTATTTCCTTAGCTCATTTCAAATACTCAAACATGCTTGGTAGAGAAAGAGCAGTGAGAAAGATATTCTCCCAAGTGAAAAGTGACCTTGTTATATCCTTACAGTCTAGTGGAAACTTCCTTTATTCTTCCTGTAGGCAAATCCAAATATAGTCTGTATGCAAATGAAGGGATAAATTAAGTACACAAGGTCATATTCTACTACCTTTCCCCTTTTGGAGCAATGCACACATCATGAAAGTGTGATCTATCAAGAAGGTACTCTGCTATGCTCTCATTTCTCTCTTTTACTAGCTTATAGAAGGAGGAAACGTTAACTGGCAAAGAAAAGGCCAGAATCAGCCCCAAAATTTTTAATATGGGTTTGCTTCTTTTGCTTTTGTGTAATTTTAAAAACAAATAATCTATATGACTCACAGCAATAAGAAGCTATTTGTAACATTTCAGCATTTCAAACTTCTGATGAAAAGGGTTTGTCTATAAGTGTGTCTGAACTCTCTTTCCCATTTTAGTATGCAGTAGGTCATTCACATGTTAATCAGCTCTCTTCTTTCCAAAATTTTGATTCTGTTACAAAACTCAATTGTTTTGATGAAGACTAGAGGTCTACAGATTTTTCACTCAGTATAGCCAAGGATTAGCTTGGTGACATTGTATTAGAAACTATTATCCTAAAAATAGAGCTCTTTCCTGACACAACATCAGTTATAAATCTGGTGGTTTATCTGTGAGGCAATGGCTTAGCCCAGGACACAATTTAAATTTAGTCTTTATTTTGATTGACAAGGTTCCTTCAATGTGTTATTAACTCATTCTTGGACACTCCAGCCTTTTCCAAGGACATGAAAGTTATTTAAAGGGATATGACCAGTTAGGACATATAAACAAAAACAGGAGCGTTTTTTTTTCCTTTTTTATAATTTTTACTGAAAATAGAGATTGAGTAAATATAAAACAGGCAACTGGCATGCAAAAAAGAATGAGTGTCTTGTTGATTTCTTTAAAAAATGCCAAACCCACAAACCAAACCAAACAAAACCCAAAAATACCTAATAAATTTTTATAGTTAAATGTTTATTTATTTATCTCTCTTGTTTTCATTCAAAACCATTTATTTGAATATTTTTCAAGGAAATAAATAATATGAAAACAATAGTTGTTTTAACAGTGTTTTTATATGATGAATTTTATGAGGGAATATGTACTTGTGGGCATTATGCTAAAATTTTGCCACTTGGAAGTCTAGGATCCTCTGCTGAATGGCCTAACTATAGTTAGACCCATAGTTTCTTTTTTTTTTTTTTTCAAGTGGGAAAATAAAATTATTCTGCAACATCTCACTCTTTTTGAGTTATGACATCAAAACATATGTATTCGGCTTAGGGAAAAAAGAAAGAAAAGTTATCCAGTTGTATCATTCAGAGGATATATTGGCATGAGTTGAAAAACATTTACACTTCAATGAAAAGCATTCCTTCAATAAGAAGATCTGATCCCTCTACCCCTCAAATATTTGCAATAGCTCTGATAATGTTAACAGCACTTCTATCAGTCTTCTCAGCAGTGCTAACTGTGAGGAAGTCCCCAAACACCACTCCAGCTAAGAAACGTGTACAAGCACAACACGACTGCTAAGCCAGCTGCCCAGTAGCTAAGAGAAATTCATCTTGCCTGGATTTCCCTTAAAGCTGAATTTCATTGCCCAGTTTCATGTAAGCTTACAGCACATGAAATAAAAGATTGGTGCCATCTGTCTGGCATATGTTAAGCAGAAAATATTTCTCTTGTATTATACAAAAAACACCTTTTTTTTTTTTTTAATTATCCTAATATCAGATCTTAAAAAAATTCTGGAGTTTATGATGTGTCTAAAAAATGTAGTTTTAAAATCTCTCTATAATAAGGTTTTTAAAGTAGTTTATTCAACACAGAGAAGAAACTAGGAGAAAGGAGGGGGGTGGGGAACACAAGGTACTTGAAAGAAAAAAAAGAGGATAAATCCAAAAGATACTTTTTCCCCCATCATCTATTCCTAAAGACATTTCCCTTTGCCAAAATAATGACTTGGTAATAAAATATGGGTTAAAGTGATTTCAGCACCTAGTTATTTTTTTTTCTTTTTTAAGGTAGTATTTTAATTAAGAAACCAAATAGAATTCTAATTAATATCTAATGAAATGATACAAGGATAAAAAAAGCACAAGGAAACTGAATAGAGAATACAGATTCTTGTCTTACTGCTCTGTTTTCACAGAACGCAAGATATTGCCTCAGAATTATATAATGGCTAGTGGAAATATGAATAGTTCTGTGTATCTTAAAACATTAATCTCTCCTTTCTAATCAATTCAGTTGTTTGGTTTGGGGGTTTTTTTGTTTGTTTTTTATCACTAGTGCAAATGGTAAAAGAGGCTTACTGTGAACACTGCTACTACAGGGACATGCTAACACTGAACAGAAATCATCCAAGATGGAGAGAACACAAACAAAAAATTGTTCTGTCATTGCAGTTTTAAATTTTATTTTGTGTTCCTGTCACCAGCTCTAAACTACATATGCCACTTAATTGAGTTTATTTAGCACACACATAGTAACTACATTTGGTGTTTAAACCACGTAAGTCACCTAGCACAGAAGAACAGGGATTATGGCAGCTATTGTGATGTATCTTTGAAGTCTTCATGGCAGACCACTAGAAAGAGTTATTTGCTGCTAAGATATAGCCATCTAACCTATGGCTATGAGTGGAGGGAGATGCTTCATCCAAACCAGCAGCTGGAGGCACAAGCCCTCATCACTGTTCCCCTAGACACTTCCATGGTCTCTGGAAATTACCCACCTGTGGGCTTGTATACTCATGCTCTCCAGGTAACATGGATGCATACTTTCTACTTTCTACTTATTCATTACCTCCTCAAGGACAGCAAATTCTAATTTTATCAGTTTTGTGCGATTTTTGAATCACATCTTCTAGAATCAGATGGCTTTAATAGCAAAACCATAGATATATTTCATAAACTTAGGGTAAGGCTTATGTTATAATTACACTTCTGTAAGCAGATTAAATATGTATGTTTATATATGTAGATATATAAAAATTCAGTACTAATTTAAATTTAACAGAACTTCTTCCTAGCACATTGTGGTACTTTTCACCTGATCTTTCCTATGTATCTTGACTTTATCCTGCTGAATCCTGTACTTCCTTTCTAATAGAATAGATACTTTAGAAAAATATCTGGTCCTGATCCATAGACACTCCACAAAAATAAAAGCTAAGAAAAATCAGCAACATATAACAATACCACAATACAATGATAAAGAAATATTTGCATTCAATCCTCTTCAACAAAATAACATCCAGTGTACTTAGATCCTTTCTCTTTTTAACAAATTTCTCAGCTGTAACCATATATAGTTATGAAAACGGTGTCTTAGGCCATATAGTCTTTTTAGCTTGATAAATGAAAGATGGCACCAGTTTTGGACAATTTCTGTCAGCTTGTTATTGTTATGAGTCTGAGGATTCATGAACTCCATCAAAAACCATGAATCAGTAATTCTTCTGCAAACCACCACAGAAAAATTATCCCCTCAGTTAGTGACCACAAGATAACAGGTGAAATCCAAACATGACCCTGAGATTAGCTCAGTTGGTTATAGTATGGTGTTAATAATGCCAGAGTGGTAGGCTGGATCCCTGTATGGGCCATTCACTTAAGAGCTGAACTTCGTGGTCCTTCTTGGTGCTTTCCATACGTGAAAGACTGTTCTGTGATTCTGTGATCTAACTGTAAATACTGCATTTCAAAGCTACTAAAGCATTTCAAGACACCATGCCAGTTTCAAATTGTACAGATTTTCTTCTGCCTATGCAAGAATTTGTGTACTCAGATTCTATCAGAAAACTATTTTTATGTCCTAACTGGTTTTGTGATCTTCCCATCTGCCTGACCATCCTTTGTTTTAGAGATTGATGAAGTTGACATCATTTTGCTGGCAAATCAACAGCTATATTATGTTTTCCAGGAAATAATACATTGCCTTTCCATCTGAAGAAGGAAAAGTCAAACATCATAAAGTAGTATTTTGTCTCATTTCTTCCACTGTAGAAATTAAGTTGGTATTCCAGGTCTTATTGTCCTCATAATAATGTACCACAGAATGTACCACAATTTGTTCTGAAGGCTTTGTTACTCTAACAGTAGCAAATTAGTTTTTGTGTCTATACCCTAATAGGGGTTACTGTTTTGTAAAATAATATGGACATTTTTTACAAACGTTACAGTTTGTTACCCCATTTCTTTATGCTTGATGGGAGTGCATGGTTTGTGTCAAATAAACGAAAGCAGAACTTTTGCTCTTCACTTGCCTTCTCATCTCTTCATGTTTATCTGTCTAGTTTATAGCTCATCAGGCAGAAACTTTGGATTTTTTACTTTCTGTAAAGTGATTAGCATGCCTTGTTGATGAATAAAACATATTCAGAGCTTATATAATTTTACACCAAATGGTGCTGTTTGTTTTTTTTAACAACCTCCCCTCTTAAGATGTGAGAGTAATAATCAGTCTTCTTCTAAAAGGTAAAAAGAGTCAGTTCAAATGGACTTGTTTTCAGTGTTCAAATAAAGAAGTTACACAACAAAACTTGAGTGAGAGCCAATTCTAAAACTTACTGAATCATACTAGCTTTTATTTGATTTAATTTGATTTTTTATTTGTACCAGTTTTGACCAGTTCTGTACTCTTCTAGTAAAGTTGTTTGTTCAAAACTGACATTTCACTGATAAAAACTAAAGTATTTCTACTCAAGTATGTTAGGTAGTCATTACATTATTGTCACTTTTTGTCACACTAAACAGTGTTAAATATGTAGTTCTACCCTAGCTCTTTTGCTGAAAATTGTCATACATTAAGCAACAAAGTAATAATGGAATTCCTATGGTGCTTCTTTTTCACTCAGAGCTGAGACCACAATGTTTAGTTCAATAGTATGTATCAAATTATCAGTAGATGAGTATGAAGTTAATGTAAGGTTGTGACAGGACAAAAGAGCTGAAAAGTTTCAGCTGATGGAAACCTGAGAAGCAGAGAGCTGAAAAGATGCAGATCCTGTGACTCATTTACAATGCTTAATAACTATATGAAGAAAAACATGCACTTCCCATCTATTTCAGAAAATAAATGAATGTTTATCATCTATTGAAATAGGCTGTGATGAGTTTTGAATCTATGTATTTCAGGTTGCAGTTTTCTGGTTTCTGCATGCAGCATTTTCAACCAGATCAGGAGTACAGAAAAATGAAAAAGACTGAGGGAGAAAACTTGTGCCCTGTTCTTTTCTCTGGTCCAAGAAAGAAATTTCTCTGCTTGAATGTAAAGAGGGATAAGGGACATAAAATTCATATATAGATATAGATACAGATATAGATGTAGATATAGATATAAACATATGTACAGATTTAGAATTTGACTGTACTAGTCAAATACCTGTATTTGACTGTACTAGTCATACATTAATTGAACTATAGCTTGAAGAGGTATAGTCACCCTGATCAAGCAAAAAAAACCTAGGTCCTACCTATTTATTTTCTTGAAAAGATATATTTGAGTAATTCTCCTCCAGGAGTACTGTCACTAGTAAGGAAGTGTCCTTTTTAGAGAATTCAGGATTATCTTATGGACACTTCATTTCCTTGCAAAATGAGGAAGAATTATGATGAAAAATTTTAGTGAAAGCTACAGCATTGGTTTTATGAGATTTTCTTTAATTTTCTCCCTCTCACTGACAAGAAAATAACATTTTCCAATATATTGCTTTCTTGTGTACTTGCATTTGAATACATTTTTAGAGTAACTTTGAACACAGAAGTTACTTCCAGACATATATTTTGAGACGTTCATCAGTGATACTTTTCACCAATACACTAGAAAGAATATTTCTATATGATAATTGGGAAGACAATTTACCTTTTGAAAATATGGAAACGAAATAGAAATTTCTGTTAACACACCATAACTACAAGCAGTCTTAATGATATAGTAAGGACGAGATCAATGTAAAATGACAGGAACCATGAGGACATGTAAGTCACACAATTATTGGTGCTCTCTCATTTTCATTTTCCAGATGAATAGTAGCTGGGCACCATGACTTTTTCTTCCTACTGGAGAGCTACAGTATAAAAAGATATTCTGTGAGCAAGCTGGCAGAAAGCTAGAGCATTGCAAAGGCTGCTATTGTTACCATGCAGATGATTCTGTGATTCCATGGAAGTTCACAACTTGTTTAAGAGACAAAAGAATACTGGGGAGAGAGTGAATGTTTCTTGCTTTGAAAATCATAAATAATTCTAGCTGGAAATAAGGATTTTTGTATTTCAGCATAAATAAAGACCATAGTTCAAATGCAGAGGTTTTTATGCTTTCACTCTATCTACTCCTAAAATAGTGCCTGTACAGAGAAAGATCTGCCTTTTTCGCTGAAGGACTAATGAGCTGTAATTTCTTCCAAATGTGTCATAAAATGGATAAAATAATAATACTTTTACCTTTATTAGTTTGGCTTGCCATCTCTTGGTATTGAATTCAATTTAATCTCTGCAAACCATCAGCACAAATGACAAATGCTCAAATAAAAAAAGGAGAGCCTTCTCCAAAAATCTTCTGGATCAGAGTCTCTGGACTTCCACTGTTACAAGTACTAATCACATCATTTCCCTTTCTTAAATGTGTTGTGGTCCTTTATTAGTTCCATTGCAATACAACTTAGAAAATCTCTTTGATAACTAAGGATCTTATCATTTTCACCTGGTTTCTTTTGAGTCCTCATCATTGTCCAAACTGTGTTCCTTAGATGCAATATCGTTATTCCTTCCCTGGGATTTATGCTCTCTACAGATATTAAAAGTCACATCTCTGTTTTTTTTTTTTTTTTTTTTTTTTACTTAGAATATTCCTTTTTTTTTTTTTAAGACCTCTGTTCCCTTCATAAACCATGAGTGTTTTGGTAGTTTATGAATTATCAAGAGGAAAGTGGGAGAGAAAGTAGAAAACTCAGATTTGTAGTCAGGCTTTGCTTTCATTTCCAAAACAATTATTTTAATAATATTCTTCTGAGTAGAATTCAAGTGTATAATCAATTAAATCACACTGAAATAAAGTAGTTCGTGTGAATAGCTGAAGTGAAAACCCAGCCAGAACTATTAGAAAACATCATATATTTGCAGGAAGAAAACCTCTTGACAGAATTCTGGGTTTCCACAGACATAGAAGTTCAAATGAAATGGTTCAAGGCAGAAGACCTGTACATCCAAAATGATTCCACCAGTGTCTTGCTATCAGATCTATGACTGAAAAATAAAGTTCAGGATCTGATGTACCATGTCACTCTCTGGTTATATCTGCTGCTCCAAGCCTAGTATTATTAACTCTCATATGACAAGAGCTTGAGAAAGCAAATGCACACGTGTTAGAAGGGATATTTGTCAAGAGGAGTAAGCATTAGTTTTATTATACTGGACACTAGACCTTATTTAATGAAACTGAGAAGTCGCTGAGTAACTATAGACAAAGACAGCTGGGTTTATGAAGCGGACAGAGGTCTTAAATAGCAAAAAAGTAAGATTCTTAGTAAAAAAAAAAAAAAGATGAGAGGTGTTTTTTTACATAAACCTCTTTTGCCCATTAAATGTATCTAAAATTCAAACTATGAATTCTTGGGTCCTCTTCCAGACAGATCTGTTCTTGTCCTAAATGAGGGTTTTGCATGTAAGTTCAGAGCCCCTAGTGTTTGTGTATGCTACTGGAGGCCACAGGCAAAAGCCTAAAGAATTCCAATTCCTACATTTATACAATCATCATTAGCATACTTAAATAAATTTAGTTGCTTTCATTAATTTCTGTTCACTGTCTAGAACTGAAGAAGACAAGATTATAGTGAAAGTCCTGTTACTTGTAACTCTAGGAAGAAAAAGCAAGTGGAATCTTTTTGGTTTTTATCACAGGAGAATAATGTAGCTAATTATGACTACGCATTAGAACAATCTATAAGAAATTTATGGCTCTGAATGTATCCTATTTCAGATCTTTTACTAGCTTAACTTATTTACAACTTATTTACATCACCACTTTCCCCATAACAGGTTTTCTGTAAGTTCAGAGAGCACTTCTAGGCTTCTAACTGCCTCTTGACTTGAAAAGTAAACTCAGCTTAATATTTTAATGAAAAATGAGGAAATGAAATATAATGCTGCTTTCATTCCTTAGTGTGCATCTATTAATTAATAAAAATAATCCTGCAGTCAGGAATTGCCTTCATATTTGACTTGTATACAATCGAGTGAACCACGGATGCTCAGCAGCGAGGTGGAGCAGCAGGAGGCATTGTGTAAAATGTCTCACAGCAGATTACATTACTCTCTGCATGGAGAACTGAGCAATCTGTCATGCTCCTTTAAAGTTTTTACTTAGCAGCTCTGTCGGCTACTGCTTAACAGTGGCAGAAACGTTATTCCACCTACACTTTGGACAGAGGTTGCCAGCTGGGAACATATTTACAGCAAAATAGGGGACATGATTTTATGGAGTCCTTTTGCACACTCTCAGAAACAGGCTCTCTCTTTATTACTTCCTTTCTTAACTGTGTTTGGGGATCTAGCTCCAAATACATTATTCATAAAACGGTTTATATATGTGTGTTAAATCAAATGAAAAGCTTCCCAGGAGAGGAAAGTGTCCTAATAATGTACACTTATTATGGGAAAGGACATTACAAAGGAAAAGTTACCACATCTACATCTTTTTAACATTACTCTGAGTGGCTCAATAGAAACTAGAAGGTTGAGAAAAGAGAAAAAACAGATGACTTTAATTCTGACAATTCTTTTTAGCTGAGTGTCTTTGCATCTAGGTTTATAGAAACTCCAGGTTTCCTCTATTGCAACTACAATCAGAAGAGTACAGTTATGAACCTTTTTTGAGACACCAAATGCATGAGCAGTGTTTATTGACACATGTCATGGAAGAGTACTCATCCACCTAAAATATATGTTTGTAATTTGCACAAATAATTGAAAACTCTCCTCTGTTTATCAGGGAAGATTTTCTGAATAGCCCCAAACGAAACACATACACTACTTATATGGAATAAAACTAATATTTAAAATAAACTAATAAGCAAGAGAGACTCTGTTGACAACAACTTAAGAAGATCTTTGGACTACTGAAATTAATGGAATTTAGCCAGTAATTTTTCAATCCATCCCTGACTTGCTAGCTTACAATGGAACTAACAGTCCACTTTGTTTTGCAGCTAGTAGAATGATTTAGGAACTGCATAAAGTTGTGTAACTTTCTGTATACATATATTTGAGCCATCAATGTTACCCATATGTTTTACAAATACTAAGTATGTTAAGATGAACAGACTTCAATCAACCACGTTTGAAAAATAGCAGATTTTTTTGGTATGATTTCTTCTGCGTTCAATGATTTCTTATGTTTTTATTAAAAATGTTGGGAGAATACTGTGGACTGAAAGTTATGTTAATTTTAAAATATTTCAAAGTATATTTTTATTTAATTCTGCTTTGACTGAAACAAATTTGTGAATGAAATATAAAATAACCCATATTATACAAGACAAAATACGGTCTCTGTAAGCCCGGGATTGAGCCTCTGTACTTTTAAGAAGTAACAAAGACTGTTAGGACAAAATGGGTTCTTTTGGACATTAACTTCCTCTGTAGGCATGAGTCGAGTCAGATATCAAAAATATCCCATTTTTGTAAGTACAGATATATTAGACAATAAATCTCCAATTCAATACACATATAAGTTCTCCAGCTTGTTACCTGTGTGTGTCACAGTGATGTTTTCTATTAGAAATCTTTTTGCATTATTAGTTCCATTCTGCAGAATGGGAAGAAAGATCAAAACATCAAACTGATAGTTTAAAATCTGAGGGAGTCTGCAATAGAAAACAAATTTTAATCCAAATTGCCCTCATGGCATTTTAGTATAGTAACCACTGGACAATCTGTCCTCTCTAGAAGTTCTGTCCTTACAATTTCAGTAATTTCTTCTTGCCTGAATTACTACAGACATTTGAAGTCTTCCAGCTTGTCTTTCTAAGACCATATTTAGCAAGGAAAGAAAGACAGAAAGACATGCATGGGGATGAAGGGCCTTCAGAGCCACATTCACAAAGGGTGTTGGCATATCTGTTGCAACTCTGCAGTGGCTGCAGTCTGCTTCACCCTCACACTTAATGTTGCATCCAAATTTGTCCTAAAAATTCTGTGCCAAATTTGCTTTCTCAGCTCACAATGGCTGGAGCTTTTTTATGTGCATCTGTGAGTGTGTGTGATCTTGTAGGGAAAAAAAAAAGAACTAAGAGCAAGAACATGGAAAATTTATCTTCTCATAGAAGCAAAAGGAGGAGGAATACTGAATGAGGAGACTTACCAGAATACATTTGCAATGTTCAGGAAGTAAAACTTGAGTCCTTTTCAATTAGATCATCATAGAATGGCCTGGGTTGGAAGGGACCTTAAAGATCATGTAGTTCCAACCCCCCTGCCATGGGCAGGGACAACTTTCCCTAGACCAGACTCCTCAAAGCATCATCCAATCTGATTTTGGACACTTCAAGGTATGGGGCATCCACAGCTTCTCTGGAAAATCAGTTCCAGTGCCTTAATACTGTCCCTGCCCAGCTCCATGGGGTCCCGCGTGCCCCCACAGAAGCACGGGTGGGTTCAGTGTTACAGACAGTAGCAAAGAGTCGAGAAGGGCCTTTGTGTGCGTTCCAGCAGGAGCATTTATTGCTGCTACACTGTCGAAGGTTGCAGAGGCCAATACCAACATGATCCTGAAACTCACAGTTTTATCTGGGGGTGGGGAAAAGGCAGGACTAGGGAACAGGGACCAGTGGGGAGCTCTGGGGGAGTGACGAGGGGTAGAGGCCAACAGCCAGCCGGGGAATCCAAACTGGGATAGATTAACATAACAGAACATGGCATCCTGGGAGAAGCCTTTCTGGCCACCCTAACATGAAGTGGTTCTTGTGGTACTGGGGACTTGTCTCACTGAAAACTCTCTGTCCCTTGTAATGTATGTTCACCGGCCACCACAGTGCCTCACCACCCTCACAATAAAGCATTTTTTCCTACTATCTAATCTGAACATTCTTTCAGTTTTAAACCATTCCCCCATGCCCTGTCACTATATGCCCTTGTAAATAGTCTCTCTCAATCTTTCTTCAGGTACTGGAAGGCTGCAATTAAGTCACAATGAAGCTGTCTTTTCTCCAGGCTGAACACCCCCAATTCTTTCATCCTTTCCTTGTAGGAGAGGTGCTCCATCCCTCTAATCATCTTGAAGGCCCTTCTCTGGAATCACTCCAACTATGTCCTTCTGTGCTGAGAACCCTAGAGCTGGATGCAGCACTCAGGTGGGGTCTCACCAAAGCAGAGGGGCAGAATCACTTCCTTCAACCTCCTGGCCATGTTTCATTTGATCATATGTCAATAAAACAAAATATATTCATTCCTTTCTAGAGGTATCTAACAGATACTTAATGGGATGCTTTTTATCAGTTGTAAAGCTGAAAGTCCAAACAAGGAGTTCTCCTGAAGAGTTCCCATTTTATCAGAAAAAAATTCTGATGGTATACTTGAATGTTGATGTCCTGTTTTATACTTCTTGGCACTGTGGTCTTCCTTCTGCTGCTTCTGGTAGAAAAATAAGTTCTTGTTCTTGTTACAAATGCATGGCCCTGTATTTCAAAGGACAAACCAACATTAGGCTTGCATGCTGTATTAGTAAGGGCAAGGTTAAGTATGTTTAAAGAGATACTGTCTATTAGTCTGAAGTGAATAACCGTGGAGATGCTGGATTTCTGCCCAGAGATAAAAAGCAGCTAAGCTACCTCTTCAACTACACTGATTAATTATGTATAAGTCTTAATATTAATTGTGTGGTTTTGTTCATTTGGTAAAAGTGGGGAGTTACAGACAATTCATTCAATTTGTAGTAAATAAGTGAATATTTAATCCCAAGTTTATTGGGTAAACTCAGATCACAGAAAAGCTGTGATCAAACTACAGCTATGGATTCTGGCATCACCTAGCATGAATGTATTCCACCTAACAAAACACTACAAACTTTTTGTCATTTGATTTCAAATAGAAATAATGCAGAAGGGCCACTGATGATACTTTCAGAATTATTTATCCGTTCTTAAGGAAAGTTTTTAATATGCTTTTGAGGATGTATTAGTTCTCTTAAATGTCTGACATGTCTAAGGCAATGATCTCTTCATTTCAGTTACATTTCAATATGTTGGGTTATGACTTAATTTGATGCCTTCTGCTTTTATTATGATGACAATCAGTGAATTACTTTTGTTAACCTATTCTATGCTAATTTATAATTTGTGTTGGAGCTTCATCGTCAGCAAGGCTATAGCATATCCTCCTTGACCTGATTATAAAAGGGTTGTCAAATTTCAGTGATCAAACAACAAGGTTATCCAAGTTGTTTTACTCTTCTAATACGAATCATTTGAAATGCATGTTAGGGCTTGACTCAGAGTTTTGTTCAAGCTTTAAAATACAAAGTAATCTTTGGGAGCAGATCCCTGACCTTGTATTCAGGACTGCTATTTAAGTCAGGGAGCTGTCTAACTACAAATGGAAAAGGACTTCAGAACTTGCTTACTTTGAAAGTGTGAATGTTTAGACATTTATAGTCGTCCCTTTTGCCATGGAGCGGGTAACTTGGTAGCATACATTCTAGAATGGTGATAAAATAGAAAGAACATAAGGAAGACAACATCCACACGCTTCCATGTCTCCACAAGTGTCTAGCACCACCAGAATACTTACATTTATCTTCTCCATTAGTTCCTCACTTATTTTTTTCTCTTGTTCACTTGCACAACATATGGGAGAGGGTTGAATTTATTCTTGATTGCATAATCATTATAATTAGTCCCTCACCTCATCAGCCAAGAGGTTGTAGAAATAACCTCCAATTTGCTATGCACAAAATAGATGATCTCAGAATTTTTCTTTATTCAAATGCTGTCATTATCATATTTCATTACAAAGTTATCACCTGCTTGTTTTAAATCCTGAGCTGTTCCAAGTCCTGGCATTCAAGAACAAGCAGTATTTGCTCTGAAGAGCTGTGCTGTACCATAGCACAGTGTATTATCAAGTCATTCAGGATCCATAGCTTGGTTAGTGCTGAAAGCCCCATATCTACGTTTCAGTGTTTTACCTCAGACAAGACATATCCTGTCCCCATGGATAAACAGTCCTCCCCATGTAACTGAGTTCACGCTGTCTGAAGGACTGAACACGTCTTAATGGGGTGGAAGTACATTTGTCCATCTGAAGCAGACATCCTGGCTCAGTTTCCTCTGAAAGGTATCCTCTTTGCAATCTCTGAAGCAATTCTGGAAACCATCTAATCTGCATAATGATTGAGGAATTTGCTTCAAAACAATTTCATTTGCTGCTGCACCAAAACTCACATGTAAATGCAGACTCAAGTTTCCAGATCATGGTACAACCCTTTTAGTGTTTATCATAAAAGTATTAAACTTCTCAGCTATAAATTCTGTAATGAGAATGCCATACCTCTCAAATACCATATGGGTTCAAAAATTTTTCAGTAACTGATACAGACATCGACTTTATTTTAAACTGGTTACATTACAGTATATTTTTCAAAGTCTACAAAAAATTTTAATCCCTCTTTTCGTCATCACATTGTATCTGTGGTGAAATTTCATTCTTGCACAACTGGATAGAAACACTGGTTCCATGGGAAAAAAGTCAAAAAATAACCCATTAATTTTTAGTCAATCAGGAACAAATAACTACTCAATATTCTGCCCACACCATATAACAAACAAACAACATATGTTCACAAGAAATAATGGTGTGAACCATTAGTCACAAAATAGTTCACACATGAAATATATCAGTTTTCAAAGCTGAGATAGAGTCCAAAATAAGATAATTAGCAGCACCACCTACAGTGGTGAAAGAAAGTTCAGGAAAGTTCCAGATAAGTGGAGAAACTGAGCAAGAGGAAACCTTCCAAAGAATTCCGATGAGAACATCATGATGTAAAAGCTACACTAAAAAGTGCAATTGCTGCCTTTTCTCACTAGAGGGGAGTAAGTCTTAATACTCCTGGGAGGATGCTCTGCAAGTGCACTGGTTGGAGAAAAGGTATCAAATGTTTATCCATATCTGGGTATGTGTTTTGCCATATTTTCAGGACTACTTATGCACTAAATAATACTCCACACACACATAAAAAGGCCGTAATCAATGCTACAGAGTTTAGTTAGAGGCCTGTTACTAGTGGTGTCCCCCAAGGTTAAATACTGGGCCCAAACCTTAATGACTTGGATGAAGGGGCAGATGCCTCCTCAGAGAATTCACTGATGACACAAATCTGGGAGGAGTGGCCAGTCCCCCGGGGTGCTGTGCACCCATTCAGAAGGACTTTGACAGGTTGGAGAAATGAGCAGAGAGAAACCGTCTGAAATTCAACAAAGACACATGCAGGGTCCTGCGCCTGGGGAGGATTAACTCCATGCACCACTACAGGCTGGAAGCCAACCTGCTGGAAAGCAGCTCTGTGGAGAAGGACCTGGGGGTCCTGGTGGACAACAAGCTGTCCATGAGCCAGCAGTATTTCCTTGTGGCCAAGAAGGCCAATGGTGTCCTGGGGTTCATTAGGAAGAGCATTGCCAGCAGATTGAGGGAGGTGATGCTGCCCCTCTGCTCAGACCTGGTGAGGCCACATCAGAACAGTTGTGTCCAGTGCTGGACTCGTCAGGAAGAGAGAGACTTGGAACTCCTGAAGCATGTCCAGCAGAGGGTAACAAAGCTGATTAAGGGAAGGAAGCATCTCTGTTACAAGGAAAAGCTGAGGGAGCTAGGCTGGTTCAGCCTTGAGAAGAGACAACTGAGAGGGGATCCATCAATGTCTATAAGTATTGGAAGGGAGGGTGTCAAGAGGATGGAGCCAGGCAATGGTGGGGGTTCCAAGTAATAGGACAAGAGTCAAAGGCAGAAACTGATGCACAGGGTGTTTGAGCTCAACATGAGGAGGAGCTTCTTTATTCTGCAGGTGACCATGCACTAGGATAAATTGACCAAAGAGGTTGTGGAGTCTCCCTCACTGGAAATATTCAAGAAACATCTAGACACAATTCTGTGCAAAGTGCTCAAGGATGACCCTGCTTGAGAAGTCATGTTGGACCAGGTGACCTACTGTGGCCCCTTCACATTTTGTGATTCTGTGATAATGAATCTGAGAGTGAAATTGAGCAAAAAGCAAAAGAGAGCATGTTTAAGTTGTGTAATGAAGTACACTATCTTTTGCACTAAGATTAAATGAGGCTTTAGGCAATAGCAGCCTCCTTCCCATTGTAGACTCTATTTCCTTGTGATATAGATGTACTATGATCCACAAGGTCACTGCCAGCTATGATTTTCTCATGGTGGAATGGGAGAACCTGTGATTGTACTTCCTTTAAAAGCACTCAGCTACAAATAACACTAAGAACTACAAGTTAAAAAAAAAAAGTGGTTTTTATGCAGTAAGTCACTCATGTTGAAATTTTCTACATATTCCCACTAGCATTCTGCTGGGAAGAGAGAAAATAAAGGAATCCTTGCAAATAATTAAATATAATTAATTAATTATGAGGAAGGCATAGTAATGTACCTCCAGAGTGCAAGTGCATTGCATAGCTTGCTAATTTTGCTCTACTCTTTTTGTTGGTTTTTCTTTGGTTTTGGTTTGGGCTTTTTTTTTGGGGGGAGTGGAGGGTTGTTTTGTTTGCTTGTTTTAGTCTTGGATTTTCTTTTGTTTTGAAATTTTACACTTTGTTCTCAAGCCTGGATTGTCTTTTAATTGAATGAGTGTAATGTGATTAAATGCCTCAGGAAATCTGGACTTATTGGATTCTTTGGAGAAAAAGTCTGAATATTTAGGTGTAGAAGAGAGTGGTATTTACTAGTACGAATCACTTTTTGTCCCTTCCTCTAGGCAGCCTGAAAGGGGAATTCTCGGAATTCCTGTAGGATGACAGATATATTTTTGACCACTATTTTCACACTGTTTTTACCAAGATTTTCATTAAATTTCATATCTAATCTCCAGCAAGATGGACAAACAGCATTAATTTGCTTTGTCCGCACAAATATGTATAATTAAAAGTTCTAAAGCTTCATACGCTTTACCCTTGGATTCCCAGAGTAATACAAAAGCAAGCCTTTGTGTCTGCATTTGAGGAATAAATTTCTTCTTTACAACCTTTGCAACCTAATCCACCCTTCTGGGAAAACCATTCCATAACATATTTACTTGAAAAATGTGAGGAAAGAAAATAACTGGTAGCATAGCACACAGAAATTCAGGTTTCTGTTAATAGCCTCTATATAACAGTTTGAAAATGTGCTGATTGCACTGAAGTTAATTTCAGAGGAATCCTGTCTCCAAGTAGTACTCATACTAAGCAGCTGGAGAATGAAGAATGACAGAGATGTGAATTTTGGATTGCTGTGTTTGTTGCTACAAGAACTTGGTTGATTTGGCAATCTGATAACAGAGGAATACACAGAAGAAAGCCTGAAGCCAAATCACAGTCAGAAGTAGTTATGAGGCAAATTACATTTCCTTTCTGTCTTCAGAGTGAACAAACCTAAATGCAGTAGCTTTACTGACCTTGTCACTGACTCTGGATGTAGCAGCTTCTGAAAGTGAAAATAGTTCTAATGCAGTAGCTTAGTTGTAATGATACTAGAATGATAAAACTGAAGCTATGATCAAACAAGCAAGGCACTCTTTTTAGAGTACATTTTTTCCTCCCAAGTGTAACAGAAGCAGTAGTATGGTAGCAATGTAAAGAGGAACTTCCAGTCAAGAATGAAAAGCAAAATAAAAAAGAGCAGCTTTTCAGAGGGCAAGAACTCAATTGCTGTATCTTTATATTCAACCACCTATTTCAAAATTATCAAGTTCTTTCTTAGTTTTATGTTTTAATATCATAAACTCTGTTTACAGAAACTTCAATGAGACGATAAATGTGTATCTAAGTGAGCAGTGATCCAGAACAGAAGGCACTGGTCAATATAAAAGTAACACCAATGTATTGTCAGAAATCTTCAAGGAATTTTTTGGATAAGAATAAATTTCTTGTCAATCCCAGACAAGACAGAAACCTTCAAATGAACATCACACAGGTTCCCAAAGAGATTATAGACTCTTTCAATCACCATAGTGCAAGACTCAAGAAAAATTATAGTTTAAATTTTAACATGAATTTTGGGTTGGTTACTTTCTGAAAGACGGTAATTTTCATTGTCAGTTCTTTTCTCAAAATTTTTGTCTACTTTGTAAATATGGTTCTCCTCAAAGTATTCAATTCAACATCTCCTCAAAGTATTCAAATCTCCTTTTTCATGTTTGAGTATTTACAGAGCAAAAACTGAAGTCCAAAAAGGCTCTGTTTAAAAAGATTTTTAAAGGAAAATGCAGAACATATTAACACAATATGCATTTGTTTTTCCACTAATCCCCAAACATATACATAATGTCTGCAGTATTAGAGCCAGATTTCAATAATTTGATCAGATCTCTAGAGATACTGTTGTTGTTTATGAGCTTGTGAAAAATACAGTAGATATGTTCTGTATCTCTCAGTGCCTAATTACCTTGAAAAACCTGGTCAATTACCTCCTCACCATTTTTAATGCGGATGCCCTTCCTGTGTTTGTATTAATCCTCCCAATGCTACATGAACAGAAAAAGAAAAAAATATTCCTAATGAAGCAGCATATCTTGCAGTAACTCATGAATTTCAAAGCACCACATGCTTACAGATCTAGCTAATTAGGCACTCAGACAATGCTAAAGCAATCTCAGTGTGCAAAGAAACAAACATGTGAAGTGAAACATATTTGCCTCTGTTCATCTATTTGTCTTGTTTTGCTCTTCTCCTTTTTCTACCCCTCTGACAAGCTGCTCTTTTTCATTTTGTTTTTCATGCTTGACTGGAAGTGCCTACTTCACGTTGCTACTGTACTAGCCACACTTCTGTTATTATTGACAAAACATAAGCTCTTTTTACTGCCTTGTCTGTTTGGTTGCAGCTTAGCTTCTACCAGTTTAGTATCACTTCAGTTAAGCTGTTATGTTAGAACTGTCTGCACCTTCAGAAGCTGCCATACCCAGGGTATTAGCCAAAGTACTATGTATTTGGGTTTAAAACTTTTGCAACTTCTACCTGATTTTTAGCAGTGACAATATTTCAACTCCATAAAAAAATATAAAGTTTTAGTTTGGTTTCTGTGTGCTCCCAGACTCCTTGTGTCTAGTGTGTTTTTCAGAGCCCTTCTATCATACTTTTTTCTGTATCATTGCTGCTTCCATTTACAATAAATTATAGTTGAGAATTTCCTTTTACAGGATAATTCACAATTTCAAGAATTCCCCCATTTAATATAAAGGAGTAAGCAAGGAAAAAAAAGATCCATTTAAATTTACATTTCCTTCTATCAACAGTATAGTTCTGAATTCATTTGATAATCCACATTCTTTTCCCATACAAGCAACTTCTCTTGGACTGCCATACAGTTAGAGAAAACTTTCCTGCCTGAAGAGCTCTGGCCCATGAAAAGAGAACTTAACAGTCACCATTTGTAAAATAAATTTTTGAAAATGGACAGTTGAAATCATGTTGTATATTATCTTTCTTCCACTGAATTTTATGATCCTATTGCACTCATATTCCAAGATACAGTTTTGGATAATTAAATGGCATCACTCTAGATGTATCTAAATGGTAATCAATCAGCCAGAGCTGATTTTCAGGTCGGCTGCTGGGCTTGGCTTTCTTGTGATTACATTCTTCTCCCCCAACCTTGTTGACTTCTCCCTAGACCTGAGATAATTGCACAATAGTGTCACATCCATCCTAGCTCAACTTCCCTTAGGCAGCTTAACTCACAGTCCAGAGTTCCCCTCAGGAGGCATATTCAGGGAGAGGTGGGCTTTGGTGGTCACAGCTTCTTTATACAGTTTTACCATAATGGGCAAAAGTCCTTCCTAACAATATTTAAGCCATTAACCATAGCATTTCAGTCTCTCACTGTGAGTGATCTCCCCGTCTATCTCAACCCATGAGCTCCTCCATCATATTTTCTCTCCCATTCTTCTGAGAAGATGGATAGGGCAGCTTGGTGAGGACACCTGGCAGACAGCAAAGGTCAATCCACCACAGTCCCAAACAAACGTAACTGGAATCTGATAGTTTTACCATATGGAATAACTTTTTGTCTCTTTAAAAACTCTTCTTTCCCTTTGGTTTTTAGAGGAAATTCAAGTTTTTTGTTATTTTCATTGAATGTCTAACAATTGGTATTACTTATTTTTATACTTTTGCTAATTAAAATTCTGGACACCTGTTTGTTCTTTTTATTTCCAATTTTCACATTGCCTGTGTTGCTTTAAATGGTGCTAACTCTCAAATATCCTTACATAAAATTTAAGCAAATAAAAATGTGACATCTATAATTTCTGAAATGCAATTTGTGATTAGATTTAAATTTTTAAAAGTAAATTAGGTTGAGATACAGGTGATTCTTAAAGTACACGTAAATATTTTCATTTGATTATAAAAAGTAACTATGTTGACAACCAATATGTTTGAAAGTGAAAGTGAGATTATGAAAAATTAATGTAATCATTGAACTGCTTGATAACTCTTGAAAATGTGATAATAAAATAAATCAAGGAGATGTCATTTTGCAGAGCAGAAAAAGCAAGGTTTGGGCAAAAAGTAAAAGTTGTAAGAAAATCAAATGCTGTTATGGAAAAGAAAATGCTGACATAATAAAATATAAACTTTAGACATTTATTTCAGATAGACGTATCACATAAAATTCCCATGCATATGGGCTTGGAACATTTTACCAAAATAAATTGCTTCAAGGTGATTAACTGGAAATATCCATTGGTTTAAAATGGCCCATTAATGCTTCCTAAACACATGTTCTGTCATGAACATGGGCTTTCCTAAGTGATCTAGTAAATCAAATTCTTCACTCCTTCCTCCATGTCATGTTTCCAGACCTTAGCTTCTAAAATTTTGTAGAAACCCAAAATAAAACCAAAGCCAAGCTCCTGCATAAAGTTCATATATATCCACAAGGAAGAGTTAAGAAAGATTCAGCCCATGGTAGAACGATTGTTCTCTACCAACAATGTACTTTCCTTTCAGTAGGTACTTTCTTTTTGTTGGATTCTATAATCATAGAATGGTTTGCCTTGGAAGGGACCTTAAAAATGGTCAGGGACATCTTCCACAAGACCAGGTTACTCAGAGCCGCATCCAGCCTGGCCTTGAACACCTCCAGGAAGGGGGAATCCACCAGCTCTCTGGGCAACCTGTTCAAGCACCTCATCTACCTTACAGTAAAGAATTTCTTCCTAATATATAGTCTAAACCTGCCCTTCTTCAGCTTAAGGCCATTTCCCCTTGTCCTATCCCCACATGTCCTTGTGGAACATCCCTCTCCAACCTTCTTGTAAGCCCTCTTTAGGTACTGGAAGGTTGCTCTAAGGTCTCCCTCAAGCCTTCTCTTCTACAGGCTGAACCACCCCAACTCTCTTAGCCTGTTTCCGTAGGAGAGGTGTTCCAGCTCTGTGATCAGCTTAGTAGCCCTGCTCTGGACTTATTTGGACTAGGTCCATGTCTTTCTTGTTTTGGGAGCTCCAGCACATCAATCAAAGGTGATGATGTTAAAACAAGCAGTCATTCAGAATGTGGAAGGCATAAGATCTGTGCTATGTGCAGGTTGTGAAGCCATACGTCTCACATCCCAGGAAAATGTGTAAGCATAGAGAGAACTGAAGCACACTCTTCCTGTTCAAACACACATAGTAGATGGAAGAGTGAGAGGAGGAGGAAAAGGAAAAAAAGATCTAGTAGCTGTGCGTGCACTTAGGGCAGTTGTGTTCAGTTCTCTGCACTCGTGTTTGAGACTCTTTAATCCAATTATGTAGATTGAAATATATGAACAGTAAGAGTGAAAGGAATGAAAACACTTCTTGTCCATCTAAGTAAACCCAGTGGTAAATAAGAATTAGTCTGCTCATATCTTATACCTTCTGAAGCAGTTCCTTTTCCATTCGCCTTACAAAACAAAACTAGAAAAGGCACATCTACATAGCTATATTTAGGGAAACAATCAGGATCTTTGATTAAGAATCAGCTCTTCAATTCTGAAGCCCAGAAAAGTTATATTGTTTCTCTTTAACATCAGACAACTCAGACCACAGACGAAGACCTCCACATTTTCTTGCATCCATACATATCAGTGCTGAGGAAGGGTGGGATAGACAGGAAGCAGTCCAAGGACTAGGGCCAGTCTGCAAAGTTGTCTTTCCTGCCTCCTGGGGCTGAGAACCTGAGGGGAAATGAAAGGTAAAGGAGGAAGTAAAAAAATCTATGCCATTTTTGGTTCAAAGACAGTATGGTACAAGCAATATGAAATGGTTTGTCCATCAAATATGTGGCTAAGCTTCCCAAATGCATGATAACTGTTGATAATTTTTTCTTGCACAAAGTGAAATGTCATTGCCCATAACAGAAAAAAGAATGCTTTTTCTGGTAGAGGGACAAAAATTTTCATAGAGGTCAAGACTTGGAGACAGCAGAGAGCAATAAAATCAAACAGGTAAAAACTACTAATCTTCATCAATGCTGGAACAGGGAAGACAGTTATGCTATCAGAGTTCAGACTACAGTCTCAATGTTACTAGAGAGAAAATTAAATATTCTTTTCCTTGTAAATTGAAAGCATCCTTATCATAGGGCATGTATTTAAAATATGTATGTGGTTATGCGCTTTGAAGGCAGCTCTAAATCTTGAAGTATGACAGTGTTTTTAATATTGTCTATCTTAGTGTATGTACTATTTAATTGACTGTAGAGAGTCAGTGATTGATCAGGTTGCATCTTACAGGCAAAACAATATTTAGTTTTACCTGTAGCTGAGCTATACTGATCATCATTTTATTATAGATACCATTTTTGGCTGAATAATTTTCAAACTTACAAGAAAATGAAAGAAAATACAGAAGAAACAAAGGACAGAGTAGAGCTTGTCAGACATGGATGACAGAGAAGTAACTCTAAATAATTTGAACAAAATTTAGTTAGATTATACATACAGAAAGAGCAAAGTTTAATCTTTCAAAGAATAAATGACAAAGGTACTATACTTCAGTCCATGCATTGAATTAAGGACAAATCTTTGGAAAGATGAATGTAGAAAAAGATGGAATACAGAACAGGAAACAGAGAATAAATAAATACTGTAATAATTATGAATGTTAGGGAATAGCACTTCTAAGAAGAGTTTATTGGCTTCATTTTAGATGTGACTGAATGTTAGTTATGACTGAAATCTCAGGAAAATGTTGTAGTCAGTACAAATGGATGAGATGGGGCAAATAAAATAGGAAAATAAAAAAGTTCATTTAACTAATGCAAATAAAGCAGAGGAAATGAAGTAGTGATAGGTCAGAATCTGATACATAATACAAAGGATGTAGTGGCAATCACTACAGTTATGAGCATATTATTAAGCGGGCTCAACAATAGTTACAGAATTACAGAATCAGAGAATCGATCAGATTGGAGGAGACATTTGAGATCATCAAGTCCAGCCTATGACCAAACACCACCATGTCAGCTAGACACTGAGTGCCACATCCAGTCTTTTCTTAAACACCTCCAGGGATTGTGACTCCACCACCTCCTTGGACAGCCCATTCCAGTGTCTCATCAGCCTTTGGACATCAGGACTTCTTCCTGATGTCCAAATTAAACCTCCCCTAGAGCAGCCTAAAGTCTGTGTCCTCTTGTCCTATTGCTGGTTGCCTGGGAGAAGAGACTAACCTCCTCCTTTCCGGGAGTTGTAGAGAGTGATAAAGTCACCCCCGAGCCTCCTCTTCTCCAGGCTAAATAACCTCTACCTCCCTCAGCTGCTCCTCCCAGGACTTCTGCTACAGATCATTCACCAGCCTTGTTGCCCTTCTCTGGACATGCTTCAGCACCTCAACATCCTTCCTGAGCTGAGGGGCCCAGAACTGGACACAGGATTCAAGGTGTGCCTCTTCAGTGCCAAGTACAGGGGAAGAATGACTTCCCTGGTCCTGCTGGCCACACTATTGCTGATACAGGCCAGGATGCCATTGGCCTTCTTGGCCACCTGGGCACACTGCTGCATCATGTTCAGTCTGCCGTCAATCAGCACCATCATCAGGAGGTTTTCCTTGCCCCTCCTTTTGCTAACAACGGATAATATTTTTATTATCCTTTACAGAAGTGGCCAGGTTAAGTTCTAATTGAGCTTTCGCCTCTTTAATTTTTTTCTGCATGACCTAACAACATCCTTAAACAATTCTGAGCTGCCTTTCCCTCTTTCCAAAGGTGATACACCCTCTTTTTTTTCACTGAATTCCTGCAAATGCTCTCTGCCCAGCTAGGCCAGTTGTTTACCCCACCAGCTCATCTTTTGGCACAATGAGGTGATCTATGAGGTGATCTTGTTCCTATATGGACTTAAAATTTTAAACTTCCCTGTTCTGCCACAAGACACAGGAATATTACTTTCCTATTACTTATTCATCATTTCTACTGCTTGTTTTTCAAAGTCAAGGTAACTTTTTTGTTGGTTTTGTGTAGTATTTTGACAAAAAAAAAAAGATGCAGGATTTAAAAATACAGTATTGAAATACTGTAGCATAGGTCTAATCAGATAGGAGCTGGAACTGACCAAATTAAACTCATTCTTGGATATCATAATTCTTTCATATTTCCCCTTTTATGGGAGGTGATTGAATGTCCTCTATGCTACCTACTTGGGACATTAGATCACATTTGATTCAGATTTTTAATTAAGCAGTGTCTGTGGTAGCCCTATTATGAATTCATTAGCATGTCAATAATAATATTAAGCAGTTTCCCCTCCTGAGAGTTCAAAACACTTAGTTAAAAGGGTAATAATCACTAGTATTGTTTTAAATGTCGGTTAAATACAGCATAAGACATTGAACTGACACGCTGAATGTCAGAGTCAGCAATGGCGCTACAGATAAATTCTGGGTACACTAAACCTCAATTAAACCAGAAACACTGGTTCAGATTCCCTCCCAGGGCACACTATACCATTTTATTATAGGGCTTCACTCTTTTTAGAAATTTGCCTTTGAAAATGAAAATGACTTGTCACTGGACTAATTAGAGAGGAAACTGATAACTGAATATGAACATTAAAGCTAAACACAGATATATTTCTGTATTGAAGGCTGCTGATTTCTTTGCACTTTTGTATGTTGCATGTAAAGTAAGGATATAGGAAAATATATCTGCGCCATTGAATAAAAGTTAGCTTGTACCTAAGGAGAATGATTCCTTGTACTTAAAGAATCTAAATTTTATTTTGGGTCTGCCTCAAATGTTCTGTGTGATTTAGAACTACCTTTCAGCCTCACTGAGATGTAGTTGTTCTGCAAGTAAAAGTTTCTAAATGTCTCTGAGACAGAAATAGAATTGCTAAAAATGTTTTGGATCAATGTTAAAGGCTCAGCGATATTTTTAGCAAAAGCAGTACTTATTTTGCTTAAACAAAAATGTTGCATCAATACTATGCTATCTGCCTCCATTTTTTTTTTTGCCTAGTTAATACAAACAGACATTATTAATACAGTTCTGTCAAGCATTATTAGGAAATATTTTTATTACGTGATTAACAAATTTCAAACTGTACATGTGTATTAGAATTTATAGTAGATTTGTACAATAACTTGAATGTTTCTAATCTTGTCTTTTTTTATATAATTATGAATTTTTCTTCATATTAGCTAAAAAAATATAGGGGATCTTTTTTCTAGTGCAAACAACTGTGCCTCTAATTATTAACCTGCAAGACTGTATTGCTTGTCTTACAAATAAAGATCAGAGACACAATCCGTAACACAACCAAATATAGCATGATACCAAAAGTTACATCACAGGAAAATAAAAGAGTGATTGAGCAAAGAAAAGGAACAACACGATCATGCAGAACTACAACAATGAAGAAAAGTTATTAAGTAAGATAAAGCATAACCTTATTATGCAGTCTCTAATCCCCAAAGATTTGCAAAGCATTTTCCCCATCAAAAGTTTATCTGAAAATTTTTCACTACATAGCTCCTTTCTCTACAGCAGATTGACCACCGGCATAATTTGGTCCAGCAGTTTTTAATTCTGAATGTAAAAATAACGAAGTTTTATTATTTCTTTGCCAGGTGAGTATATATGCTAATAACCACATGAATTCAGGTTTTTTTCAAGCTGCAAGTTCATGTTAAAATTGATTTTTAGGAGTCTTTTGACTCCTAATCAAGGAAGGACTTAGAAAACTGTTTGAAGGGGTATTATGTATTTAATGAAGAAATATTGTTAGACAACAGTCTAGTTTAGCCAATCTTGTACTTAAATATTTACTGATGTTGAGAATACTGAATAAAAAACTGGATGTGATGTTGAAATTTTTACACCTCTAAACCATGTTTCTGACAAGCCTGCAAATTAGCTTATAATTAATTAGAGCAAATAAAAAACAACACTCCAAAGACTTTGCAGGTTTTTTTCATTTTTATAGTGATGGTTGGAAGTCTAGAGTAACTGTTTGTTCTCAGGCCTAAAGAAAAAGCCAAGAAAATATTCAAGGTTACTGAAGCTTTCTAAAGGAATATAAGCAAGCACATCACATATTGTGTTAAAAGATTCAAAAGATTACTAAACCTTACTTGGCTGACATGTTTTTGCAAAAAGCATGTGGGAAAAATACAAGCCTGATCATTTTTGTGTACACTGTCAATATAACAACAAGCAGTAAAAATTTTAATAACAGAATAAATCTTATTAACATGCCTAATATTAATACAACAGCTGATAGGATACTTACAACTTGAAACATAAAGAATGTAACCAAACAAAGTACCAATATATTTGGGTCTTTGTGGTTCCTGTTGAAAGTGGTATTGGAATCTGACCTACATTAAGAGACAAAGAAAAGGGGAGAGAACTAATTCCTTATCAGATACTTTTGTATCATGTAAATTGATACTTTGCTTTAATCATTGTACTGAAGTATTGCTGTCCAAAGTTTCTTCATCATTTTCACAGTACTCATGAAAACTAGAAAGACACATTCTTCATGATTATGCAGCATATACTGGCAGTGAGAACAGGAAGAGTCAAGAGTCAAAAGCTCTCTTGTATTTCAGCTGAATGCTTTGGGATATAAATATAAATCTCTAAATACTGGTGGTGGATGCTTTGTTAGGCAGTATGCTTTGTTAGGCAGTAAAAATTGCTGCACTCAATGCATCATGAACAGAAACACAGCCCATAACCCCAATAGGACAGTGCCAGTCAGAGACCTTCAGATTTCCTCTCACTTGCCTGTAACAACCATCTAGAAGCCCAAGGAAAACTGATGGATGTGAAGGCATGTTTTTTTTCCAAAAAATAAGAGTCAGCACTTGTGTATTTTGGTTTTGTTTTGGTTTTGAGGGGTGGGACTTTTTTTTTCTACATCTTTTGAAACTGTTTGTCACTTTGGCAAGTGACTTTAAAAGGGATCGATAAGTAATGCTGGGACTCAGCGGTCTCCATTCCTTGATTCAAATCTCCTGGCCTATCTCCAGTTAGAAAAAACATTTTTCATACACCTACTAAAATTTTTCAAAGAGTCTTAAGAGGATACACTCACAGAGCAGTGAAGCTTTACACGCAACTGTCCCCCAAACCCTTCTTTAAATCTAAACTTTCCAAACCCTATAAGATTTTCACGTGCCCAGAATATTTTCCTTAGTGTCAGTTTTCCCCATCAGCGGCTCATTCTGTTCATGAGAACACTGAATTTTCTGACCTTGACAGGATAAAAAAAAATATTATTGTTGTTTGATTCATCCCTGCTGGAATACGAAAAGGTACGGACAGCAAGTGTTAATATGCACAATATGGGTTTGTTACTGATTCTGAAAACTATCTGGTCCATCCCAAATTAGAAGAAGTCCACAGAGTAATGAGAGGAAAACCTGGGTCTTTCCGTTCTTAAAAAATAATGTCCTTCTGACAGATTTCCTGAAAAACACTGGGATCATTATACTGGGCATTTGGAGTCATAGTCAGCTACGTGAGGTTGAGTACTATTGAAGAAAATAGCTGCTTTCCAGTGGCTTCTTAGCACAGTGGAAGACTGAACCCACTGAACTAGGCCTAAGTGTCATCCCAAGCAAAATCAGTGACAACATAAAAAAAAATTGCTACATATTTTCTCAAGGTATAACCACTGCAGGAATTTTCAAGGAAAATAATTTCCTATGATTAAAGACAGTAGGGAGAAGAAAATTTGACATAGAAGAAAGAAACAAAATGTGGGGATTTTTAAAGGCTTTTAACTGTTCCCCATTGCACAAATGTTTCTATTCTCACATTCTATTAAAAAAAATCCTTTATTTTTCAAAAAAATTTCACTGTCTTTGAAATTAATATTTTTCAAGACAGAAGTAGTAGATTTTAGTAGTTTCAACTATGACTGGAAGCAGGCTGATAAGCTTCATAAAATGACTTAATAATTCATCACTGTCTCACATTGCACAAAACAAACTAGTTACAGTAGATCATACACCAAGTTTGATAGGTTAAAAAGAGAGCCATCAAATAATACCTGGATGTTATAAGTGATTTCATTTAGAGATAGCAGTAAAAAAAAAAGAAACAATTGAAAATTTTATGTCAAAACACAGAAATTAAATTTTCACAGATCATATAAATTAAATGTTACACTGAAAACATTATGAGTTTATGGGAAAAAAAATATATATTCTGGTTGTTGTTTATTTATATTAGTGACTGGATAAAGAGAGGGAAAAATACCTTCTCTCAACATAAAACTTTAGGGAAAAAACCACAAGCAGCTGCAAAACTTTGTGTCTGAACTTTGTAATCAACCAAAAAGCACTTTTTGAAACATTCAGTTTATACGGGAATGATTGCTCAGGATTACAGGAAGAGGTTATTTTTCCTCAGTTTGGAGTGAATTAAGTTTGGGAGCTGATCAGTCTGCATACAGTGAAGAAATGTGAACATAATATGAAGTAAACTCTCTTTATAATTTGGAGGCAGTCAGTGAGACTATATGGACCTGGTGACAGCTTGGTATGACAGGCTTTTGCTTTACCTGTCCTTAGGAAGGTTTATTAGTGATTCTCTCCATCTCTTTAGCTACAAAGCATGAGACCTCTACCTTAGATGCACTAGGTAATACATAAATAACTCCTGTTTGTCCTTAACATTTCCTAACCTGCCAAATACCAGGGATCACTGATCACACTGGAAGTCCGCCATGAAGTGGAACAAGGTGTTTAAAACAAGCATTTTCTTTTCATTACACTGACCTCTACAAATGGCCTCATATCTTCATTAGCAGCCCAGACAAGGTAGAAAACTAGTTTTGCATTGGATGAGAAAATAAACTTTCTTACACCCTCTCAGCACCAGTAGAAAATTCAGTCTCTTGGTTCACGGTTAGATATGCAAAAGGGGCATAGACTCCAACATATAGGCACAGTGACATCATTAACCCAATCCAGAGTCTAGAATGGTGCCTGAATGTGCTTATGTTTTGGGTTGTGGTTTTTTTATAATAAAGTTAAATGCACCTGAAAACTTTTTCAAAGATAACACTTAACCCTTGCTAGAAATAATTATTTTCAATCACTTTTTTCTAAAGAAAGCACTAGTCCCATAATAGGTAAAATGTCAGCTGTGCCTGTGGTAATGTCTGACAGCCAGGACTCCATCAGAAAACGCAGCACTTTCTTTTTCTGGCCTAATTAACTGCAGAATGGATTCAAGGAGAGGATAGAGATCTTCCTCCTCTTTGTCCAGGTGTTTTGGAATATGGAAGACATGCTTTTGAACATTTTTGGAGAAGACTGAATGGGTCTTGAATCTTCCAGTTTCTGAGTGTATTCTGCAGACATTATGCTGCTGTATAAAAATGGGAATATGATTTTTAATAAAAAACCCACAGAGAATCAGAGCTTGGGACAAATTAAGGGAAAAGAATCAATCTGAATTCCCTAAACACTATGATTTACATACATATTTATATATATTTAAAAGCATAGGATGAAAAGTCTTTAAAATATAATATTCTTTTTCTTCTTACTTTTGCACCACCCATCTCATTAAAAAATTGACCTATTAGCCAATATTCTGACAAAGATGGTGATACTCCAAAATTACCCCTAACTCCTACACACTTTTTGATGACAAAAAGGTAACTATCTTCCTTTCAAAACTAAACACTGCATGTGGTAATAAAACAGAATTTTATAAGATTCTATTAGCCAAAATTTTATTAAAAACATGTGAATGTTCTAAACATTCTCACTTTGTGTAACCAAAATGGAAAGAGAACTCCAAAAAAAAATAAAATAAAGCAAACATTCCCTCGCCTCCTACAAAATGCATCAAGAGATCTATGACATGTGAAATGTGTGTTCCAGCATGACATAATCATATTTCTCACTTTTGCTTTGTAAGCACTGTAAAAGAATCACAGAGAAACAATACTTCCAGTTTAGAAGTGTATTTCTCCATAATAAAAAATATTAGTTGAGGAATTATTTTAAAAATATGAAATATGGTTATAAAAAAAATCAGTTAATAAAAATGAGATTTTTGGCTGGTGGAAATTAGCATAGTTCCACTGGAGACAAAAGAACCTATTTATATTAGCTGCAGATTTCGTTATTATTTGATATTCAGGGAGCTCAGTGATGAAAGAGCTGTAAGGCAAACAGTGAAACAGATGAGAGAAAGGGAGAAGTAAGGCATGAAAAGGCATGCAGAATACATATTCATGCTGGTAATGCAGATCATCTGTCCCTCCAGAAATCCCGGTAAGCACAGAGAGACCACATGCCCATTGGAAACACCTAACATACCTACTGAGAACTCACTCAGTCTCGTTATAGTCCTTCCTGAGGCTTGTCTGCCTCTCTCATTCCAAGTCATATAGTGGAACAATTATCTAAGCATATAACTGCGCAGGATCTCAGTCTCGCTTTGGGCCCTGTCAGTTGACACAGTTCAAACCACAGCAATTAGAGTAGTAATGAATTAAGAATTGGGTTGGAGGTAAGTCTTAATTCTCTGAGTTTCTGCTTTATAATGCCTGGAATTTTAATGTAAATTTGTCTTCTGAAAAAGCAGTATCAGCTAACCCATAGAAAAATGCATGCAGCACTCTTCCTCTAAATATATATATATATATATATATTATATATTATTATATATATATTATATATAATATATTAATATATATATATATAATATAAATATTGAGGTTTGTCAAATTAAATATAAATATAATATAAATATTGAAATATATATATTATATATATATAATATAATATATATATAATATATATATTAATATATTATATATAATATATATAATAATATATATATTATTATATATATATAAATATATATATTTATATATATAATATATATATAAATATAAATATATATATATAAATATATATATTAATATATATATTATATATTATTATATATATTATATATAATATATATAATATATTATATATATTATATATATTATATATAATATATATAATATATAATCAATATCCCCATGCTTGTAAGAGATTACTTAAAATGTTGGAAATACTGATATGAAAAGACCCTATTCAAAAGCCATTAATATGCATTACCGTGTGTGTTTCTTTCCCTTTACTGCAATAAGATGCTAAGATAGGATAGGACTTAACACACTAAGGGAAATTTGGGTATGCCTACTGATGTCAAGGGCAAGTAATCGAGTCAGCTCTGCTCACAGCTGGGGCTGGCAGATGAGGCTTATTAGTACATCCCAGCTGTACATTAATGTTCCTGAATGCAGCTCAGACAGGGATCTATTTTATGACTACTGATATAAAGCATGTATGCTACTCCCTAATGCCTGAGTATATCATGCTTTCCAGTGATCATTCTATGCATCTTTGAGTCTCACATAACCCAGTCAGCATGCTCCTACCTTAATTTAACTCTGTAAACAGCATCTTTAGTATCAATTACTTGGTTTAGATTGGGAATGCATAGTTACTGATTGTCACACAGCTGTTATTTCCATGGATTAATATACTTTATTATTTAAATATTTTTCTTGAGGATTCATAAGTTCATATGTTATGAAAAACTAAAATATATGATTCAATCTTATTTTAAAAAATAAAGCTTCTTATATTCAAGTTAGTTATTAAGTGGAGATGTCATACCTGGTATTACATATTTCTGGGGAGCAAATCTTTCTCCTGTGAGTTCAACATGGCTAAGGACTTCCAACTCTTGTGTATAAATATCACTATTTCAGAATGACTAGGTTTCATCTAATATAAATCAGGCTTATACTTCTTCTTGTGTTCTGGGGAACACATAAACTGCCAAAACTGCCATTGTGCAACTGAGCAAAACCATTTTCTCTCCATAGTTTCTTTGCAAACAAAAGAACTGGTTTGGCTGACAGAGTCCTACTGGTGGCTCTTCTCTTGGTGGAAGTCACAGCAGGTTCACAAAGAATCAGCCTGCAGCTATACTTCATAGGAATATATGATTATAGCTATTCCCATCGCGGAAACGGTTCACTAACGAGTGTAAAATTAAGAATGTCATACAAGTGTTTAGGACAAGATCAGAGACTGTTACACTCCTAAAAATTCTGAGTGTACTTGTGTTTACTGTCGTCTTCTCACCCTCTCACTGATATTATAAAGAACCTTCAGCAATATTACTTCTCATTTCAAATCACCTCCCTATAACTCTTTCCCTAGAAGCCTCATGCATTCAAACCTGATGCACAGAGACATTATTAAAGTCAAAATCATAAAGCAGAACTAAATAAAAACTCTGAAACTAAATTTTAAATTAATTATTGAAGACTTTTATTTTTGTTCACTTACCAGTTCTTTAGCTTAAACTTTTCTCTTTCCACAGGTTGTGTGGATGGACCTGCATTTTTTAAAAACACCCTATATAATTTTTTAGGCCACTATGTCAATAGTTTAAAATAAAACCACTCTGCTCTTTTGAAGCTGCTGTCAGGGACTTGAATGCATCAAAAGGCTTTGCAACCTTTTTTACCAAACTCTGCACTCCAGGTGTTTAACTAGCTTTCAGATGCATTGAAATTTAGGTTTTACATCATGCTTGGATCAGAGCGATGTGAGCTTTACTATGTTGAAGCTCCAGTTCTTGCCCTTGATCCTTGCCTGCTCTATAAAAGCCAGTCCAACACACATCTTTGCACCTAGGCAGGTACCTTTTTGATTCTTACCTTCTGACTTCGTTTCCTGGCTTGACCTTCGATCTGTGACATCACTGAAAACATATCTGGTCACTCTGCACTGTGGCTGATCCTGGTCATTATCACTGGACCTGCCCTCCTTCCCCCGTTATGGTGCTGTTGGTAGGCAAGCTTGGTTTGCCTCATCAGCTCTGCTTGTGGCTTGCCTTCTCTTTCTCGTTTTTGCTGCAACCTGGCAGCCAATATACAGACAAAAAATTTAAATCTGAGGTGGTTTTAGATATTGATTAGAAAAAGTAAACAAAAAATAAAACAAAAAACCTGGAAAAACTCATTCAAATAACATCATGGATTCAGAACCTCTGATCTGAAAAAGATAAATTGTGTTATTTTTGTTCTAGTCACAAGTGATGGGTGGCAACTCACCTTTTGACTGACTGACCATCACTTGTATAATCAATAGTACATATGAATAATTTTGAGCGCTTAAACTGAAATACACAGAAAAATAGCAAAGTACCTTCATGTTTCTTAAGAATGTATCTCATAATAATGACTTTTACATTTGAAAAACTCTAGGTTATCCAATAGATTATGCAGATATAATTTACACCACCAAAACTAATAGCCATTATTAGCCACTGTTCATGCCCACAGTCTTATTTTACATGCAGAGATAACAAATGACTGTTACTAAATATAATTGTTAACAGAAAAAAAAATTCAAGAAATGAATCCATGTCACCAAAAATTTTCTAGTAATTTTTATGCCCAGTATACTTTTGTCCATGCCAGTGGCACTCACACATTACTCACACAAACACAAGAAAAATAGAAACATTTTACGTGTCTCATCATTTCAACATATAACTACTAAGGATTTTCTGCATTGCAGAGTTCTGTACTGAAGAGATTGCTAATAAGAGTGTGGAATCTCTAAAGAACAGCAGCTCAAGATAGTATGATAAACAATGAAAAGTATGCAATAAAATTTTTCATTCTATAAATTCTTTTAATGAAATTCTCAACTACAAATGGGCTTGGTGATCTTAGAAGTTTTTTCCTACCTAAACAAATCTATGAGTATATGAAATGATAATATATTATGCCTAACAATACCTCTATGTGGGAGGGAAATGCTATGTGATCGTCTGTCAGTAAGGACAGAAATATTAGTTGTATTAAGTATGATTAATCTATAGTATTTGCTGTAAATAGGTAATAATCTCATTTAGAAAAAAAAAAAATTATAAACACTTTTAAAAATAAATTTGAGGAAACTGTTCTCACAAACTCCAGAACTACCATTACAGATTCAAAGGTTATTAGGATATTTATATTTGTATTTAAACTTCTGAATGTTTTCAGCCTTGAAGTTTATCGCTAGCAGAAGCAGAAGACTTCTTGTATATACTTTCATAAAGTGTAAAAGATTTTATATCAGCAGTGAAGTAGGAATGAGATTTTTGTTCACACTGAATTTAAGAAAGGGATGAGAGGGAAAAGATGCTTTTTAAAATGACACATTCTTTAAAATCTGTAGAAATAAAAACTGCAGTAAAAAAACATGAGAATATTTCATCGTTATGTTATTATAATTTTGTGAATCCACTGAAAATAAATTAATCACTTCCTTAAGAAGTCCTCCCAATGAGTGTCTGAGGCAGTTTGTTTGCTAGAACTCAGATAAGTTTTGAAGTTTCATATTCATCCTCTTTTTGGGCTTCTATCACTATCATTTATTTTGCATCTTAACTAATACCTCTTGCCATCAGCAATTCAATATATCTTCAAAAACTGGACTCCTATTTTTCCTGACAACGTTTTTAAAAGAGTAATTTAAGAAAATAAAAAAAACAGCTGGACAAAGTCAACCAACTAACCAACACCCCTTTTTCCCCCATAAAATTAAGGAGGAAAATTTTAAAAAATCACCAATATTTTAAAAGAAAATTATGTTGTAATTTGCATTAACTGCAAATTTGTTTTAACTAGTCCCTTAAAGCTTTTACTTTGCTCTGAGTGTTCAAGGTGGGTGTAAGTATTAATGTGTTGGGATGTCTGTCTTACAACTTTTACTTGGTTTTAATAATAAGTTTTCAATATAGTCTTTTTGTTGCTAAATTAATATTTAAAAAGCATTTTAAATTAAATGTAAGGGAGCTAATTATGAGACAAAATCATAGGTTAAATCTGCTCTTAAAATGAAGGCACACACTGCGAATTATGTATTTCTTCCCTATGCATTTCTGATAAATTTTACCAGCTTGCACACTAAAAACATTTAGCTAGAAAAGCTTTTAATATTATTTTCTTCTGCCAGATTCAGAACATGTGCCTCAGATAGTACATAAACTCAGTTTAGAATATGAACTCAATTTCTCATATTTTTCATAGAATGTCTGTGTTAATTACATGGGAAGAGCTCTTTTGTCATATTAGATAGACAGATAGATAGATAGATAGATAGATAGATAGATAGATAGATGGATACCTGTGTACTTAAATGCAATATATTTTTCCAGTAACACTCTATTCTTAACTGTGAAGAACAGAACTCCTGGATACTTTTTTCTGCAATCCTGAGCTTGCCTCTTAGTCCATTATGTATTATAAAATCTGTGAGTGATATAATTTATTTCTTCAAATTAAAGAATTTTACCCAGCTTAGCCAATAAAACAGAATATGTCTGCCAATTTCTCCATTAAAACCTTGCTGATAGGTTTTACTTAAATTATACCAAACTTCAAATTTTCTATAATGATTCCAAAAGCACAGCTATGCATAGAAATAGGAATGACTAATAAAAGATGAGTTTGAACTGACACAATGCTTGAATTCAAAAGATCACTGTAATATTCCAAATAATTACTTATGCTTTTTGAAACTTCAAACCTCAATTTCCAAATGAGTTGCAACATTTGCTGTAACCATGATCATAATTCTAAGTGGTGCTTCTTCCAGAGAACCCAGAAACTTAAACTAGTTACTTATCATTTAAGAACTTTTAACACAAGCATACAGGAACAGATGCTATGCTCATTTTGTTATGTCCTATTATGCCTGTAAGAAACCATAGTGCTGAAGATGTATAAGATGGCTTTAATTTTCCAGATGACTGGGCCTGCCAGGGGCCACCAGAAAAAAAACTTTTATAATGTTCTGTATTTCTGCATTTATATGAGTATACTTGATTTTGGAATGAAGGAGAAGTCATAGCATGAGTGCTAAATTTTGTCTGTAAAAGCATCCCACTGGAATTATTAGGAAAACCTTTATGTCAAGGACATGACATTTTAAGAACAACATTTGGTTCTGAAGCTTGGAAAAGTTCAGATTAACTTGATATTAAAAAATAATCACAATTTCAAAATGGAATTGATCTAATTGAAATAAGAGGCCTGTTTCCTTCACACTATCCTTTAATCAGAGTTACTCCCTAGAATTTTGAAGATCATGACACTCACCTTTAGCAGCATGAGTAAGGAGAATTACTTGAAACCCAAGTGCAAACTGACCTATTTGACATATTCAGAAGTCCTTGCAACCTATACCTAAACTGACAGTGAGACAAGGTAGAGAATATTTAATAATTTAATAAGATTATATTTGTGGATTCAATTACTTATGGATTAAAATATAGATCTTTTCACTTCTGAAAATTACTAGGAAACAGTATTATATGGTCATTCAATTTTTAACTAAAGCTGTAAGAAAACATTTTGATCGGAACACCTCTGGAAAAAAACACGTGTTTTCTGGGGAAGAGGGAGCAGGTTCCATTTTACAAATGCTTTTAAAATCTAATCTAGAAAAGCTGCCTAAAAGTAAGGGCATGCAGGCATAGTCATTTTAGCTAAGCTGGTTTAACACCAGGGTAGTTATATCCTAGTTTTTGAGAAAGACTTTTGCTAGAAAACCAGTCATCCAACAGTTCCAGGCAATTAAAAGAATGCTAGGTTATGCTCTTATCATTTAAGTCAAAAAAATAGTTCTTACCAAAATGGAAATGTGAATAAGAGAACAGCTATTACTAATAGTCAAATAGTCAAAGTAGAAGCAATTTCTACATAAAATAATTCAGAAAAAAATGTAGCATACCATAAAAATATGTAAAGGATAAGAAGGAAGGTTATATACAGAAACCTAAACTACAGAAATATAAAACAGATGAAATCTGGTCTTAAAATAGAAATATGGCTGAGAATCTGTCTCACAGCTATTGATATTAGAAAATTATAATCACTTCTATATCAATAATTCTTGCATGAATGCAAGAGTGCACAAAGCTAGAAGATGAAGAGCTATAACAAGCAAGACTAATTTATTAACTAAAAATAAGATATTTTACAAGTATGTGACAATCATTTAGTACATAAATTTGAAAATACACTAAATGGCAGAGTTTGTATGTTCTTTCTACCTTTCAGTGACTAAAGGTTTAACTCACCAGCCTGCTGTGTGGCATGAACTCGGAGCACGGATTAAATGATAGTAAGGTTTACTTTGTTTTTGAAGGAGCGATGTTGACAACGTAACACTGAAAATACTACAGTTCTCCAGATTTTAACATTGACAAATACAACATACTCTTTCATGCTTTATTACCAATGAAGTACAGTGCAGTGCATGGCATTGTCAAGATATTTTTGCTAATATTGAGAGTATTCTTTGTCTTAACAGACTTCATATACTTGGATTTTCTCTGGCTCGGAGGGATTTTTATGTATATATGGAAATGAAAATTAGAAAAATAAAATTTATTTTATTTTATTTTATTTTAACCTTTACTATACAAAAATTCAGCAGTAAAAGCAAATGTAAATTAGAAAAACTAATTAGTTATCTGTGGAATATAATTTCACAATAAAATAACTCATCCTGGACTTCCCATCAAGATCCATCAAGACTTCAGAAAGTATTCATCTTTACAGAGATTTTTATGTGATTTCTGTTTACATACTCAAATTTAGCAGGAATTACCTTTAGGGTTATGCACTGTTGACAAATGAAAGAGCGTGCTATCATGCAGCAAACTACAACAATATATTTTGATCTGGATTTAGCTTAAAACAACTGTTTCTGAAAGTGTGATGTGAGAGTTTCAATTTTATTAGATTCATAAATACTTCAGATGTTGATTGATGTGATGGTTTGACCTGTTCACAAAATATTATGCCATAAGAACCTAAGACACGGGGTGAGAGAAAATGCAGTCTTAACAGTGAGTTTTCACAGAAGGTATTACAAATGAATGAACTATATACCAACAAACAGTTTGTTCTTCACATTTGTACATCCCACAGAGCTAAATGTGTCATTCTTCAGATTGATGTCACCTGTGTCATCCTCCTCTATGCCACTTCCCTGTATAAAGAAGTCTGAACATCTTCTCCAGAAGAGCTGGGTGACATAACTAACGTGGATCATTAATACTTCTCTTTCTTTCTCTTATCTCCCTAGAGAAGTGTGGCTGTCATAAGACATCTCCCAGCTGGATGAGCTGGGTTTTTTTTCTCTTACATTTTAAGCATGCACAATACCATTTTTATGTACTAACATTTCTGTAGTATTGTATAACTGTGACACAACAAAACCAAACCTTCAGGTTTGAATGCCACACATCTTATCCTAGCCTACTTAATTTGTCAAAGGAAGTACTAGCAGCACAGACTGCAGTACATGGACCTCCTGTGAGAAGTCACTAGCAAAAATTAAGGTAAATGAACCCTTTTTATCATCTTAGGAAGCAGCACAAACAAAATTTAGAAAACTTATATGAAATTAAATGTTAAAAATAGTTCGTAAAAGAACAAGCTTTTGTCCCTATTTTAGTTTTCACTTAAAAAATACAAAGTCCTTATTGGTTACTTAAAGTGATATTTATATTATCTGATTGTCTATTCATGAATTCAAAGCTGAACCACGTGCAGCTTTATTTGCATCAGGACAATCATACCTGCTCTAAAAGACAAAGAGAGGCACAGAAGAATAATCATAAATAACTAAATAAATAAAGGCAAGACCAAAAATCGAATGCACAAATATGAACAAGAGATTTGCATTACTCATTGTGAGACAAAATATGGAAACAGATAAAGATTAAAAAAAGCATTAAATGGATTTTGACACCTATAATTCAGGGCTAACCAGCACGCAGACAACTATCTGCAGGATTTAAAACTCCCAGTCAAAGGAAATGTTCCATGGCTCTGGGAATATAAATAGTTGAATTGGGCTACATATTACAGCCGAATTACACAGATGACCAGGACAGAAACACTAACTACAAAGCTGTTAAGCTTGTTCATAGTAGAAAAAAGAAACCAGTGAGCTGAACTCTGAAAAAAAATTGAATTACTAATACATAAGAGATCAATCTTGGGAATTTATGCTCTACTGTGAGATTTTATAATTTCTCTCTAAATATTCTGGACAACATGAAATAATGAAAAGACTTTTAAAAATCAGGCACTGTTTTAAACTAGGTAGAAGTTGTATGGACATAGTAGAGGTCCAGATAGCTTAAGATTTAATAAAAACAAACCAACAACCAGAGAAATAAGAAAATTTGCCTTGCTATATTATTTTTCTATAATTCTTCTAACAAGCCAAATTTCAAACAATTTAACTACTTCTTTATTTATATCTACTAACATATTTCAAGTTATGGAAGCAAGATATTATATCCAGAGCTTTTTCAGAACTATGTAATTTGAAGCCAGTTTTGTCTCCCAATTCTGTAAAATAGCCAAAGTACTAAAGCAAATTTTCAATATAATGACATTTTCTGGAAGGCACATAGATATTATAAAAAATGTTAACACTTGTGTTCTTAGAAGCTCACATATGTTATGCTGGTTTTGACTGAGAACGATTTTCTTCATAGTAGCTCTTATGGAGCTCATTCAGATTTGTGCTGCAAAGAGTGTTGATAACACAAGGATGTTTTCTTTACTGTTGAACAGTGCTTGCACTGAGACAAGGACGTTTTTGCTTCTCACCCCACTCCGCCAGTGAGTTGATTGGGGGTCCACAAGGAGTTGGGAGTGGACACAGCTGGGACAGCTGACCTAGCCTGACCCAAGGGATAATCCTTACCATATGCTGTCATATTTAGCATAAAGGCGGAAGAAGAACAGGGAAGGAGGGGACATTCAAAAGGACAGTATTTGTCTTCCCACATCACCATTACACTTGATGGAGCCCTGCTTTCCTGGTAATGGCTGAATACGTGCCTGGCAAAAGGATAAATGAATTCCTTGTTTTGCTTTGCTTGCATGGGTGGCTTTTGCTTTACCTGTTAAACCATCTTTGTTCCAACTCGCAAGTTTTCTCACTTTTACTCCTCTGATTCTCTCCCCCATCCCACTGCAGAGCAAAATGAGTGCTAAACCATGACATCAGTAAAGCAATTTCTTGGATTACCTGTATGAAGGTATCTTTTCCCTTCTGGCAGTTCTCTGAGTAAACTAAGACTTCTGTGAGGAAAAGTAGGATGGGAGGCTCTGGTGACTGTTGGTAAAATGCCTTATTTACCCGTCTCAGTCAAGGGGGCAGGCTGCACCAGATCCCTACCCAACATCCTTCAGGTTACCCTTCCCTGTTATCTTGACCTTGAGACTCAAAACTGGCAAATATCCTGGTATGAACTTTATAATAGCACACACACGGTACAAAAAAAAGTCCCTGAATAAAACATCTGTCTGATATTTGCTACACTTACAAATAAAATTCAGTTTCCCACTTACTGAATAATTTTATGATGGAGTCTGACACAGAAATATTCATAAACAGTAAAAGCATAAAAAGCTTAGAAATGCAGGAAGAAAGCTACAGAATTTTATACAGCTTGCTGTAAGCAAAGACAGACCTGATATTTATGCTGAATATTTCCAGGGGAATAAAAAAAACCTGAAACCCCACAGAGAAATTATAGAATGTGTCTCTCTTCAGGAACTAATGAATATATAAATTGCTGAGCACACAGGTAAATACTTTGGGGAAAGCTGTTCTCTCCATAGTGAATATAGTCCTAAATTGGAAGTGCCTTGGAGCAGGCTTATTTTTTTAACAGGTTATTGTATTTTCTATTTAAAACACCAGTTGCATGTAGTTTATTTTAATAGTAATAAAGCTTTTGACTTTCCTTGCAAAGCACTTTGAAATCTGTTGATAAACATACTATAAGAAAGTCAGATGTTGTTATCATTATTATTGTACATGTAATTTAAATAAGAGGAGCTCACAAGGATTTATATGTTGTAATATCTTAACAGTTAGAAGCAGAAAAATAAGGAACTTTGCAGGGACTTCTACACCATCTCTACAGAGAATTATTAGGGGAGAGGAGAAGGGGAAGTGAAATAAGTAAGCAACCCCTACTGGTTTTTCCACACTAGTTAAGAAACTAAGGGGTCTCTTAGGGAATTATTCATCTGCATGTATGATTAATTGATAAGATAAATTATGTAAATTAGTAAGAAAGTAAGCATTATGGTTTACAAGTCACTTGTAATTAGTTCTTGTGAACACACCTCTGTTGTAGGCATTCCAGAAAGGATCTAAAGAAAAAGAGCATTACAAATACCAACTGATTAGGCAAATTCTATTCAAGCAAGATGGAATCAGTATGACATTGTAATTTATAACCAAGAGGCTTATTGAAAAAAACCAAACCTGATGCAAGCAGTACCTCTTTTTTTGTTTTTTTTTATTTCACTAGCACAGTTTATTTGTGTGAAAGAATAGATGTTTCTTCTATTACCTGAGATAAGATTTGCTGAGAAGTATTAAAAACTGTTTTGATTCAATTAGTGACTATGAACCCCTACTGTTATAATACTAGCAAAAATATTGAAGGAATGGTCAACAATTAGCCACTGTAAAAGGCAATGAAAAATATAGCAATTTTCTCTATTCAGAAATCTAATGGTTGGAAAAAAGAGTATGGTAAAATATTACAGAGGTCTTTAAGAGGAAATAGCTGAATAGCAATTTCAATTTAGTAAATTGTGGCCAAGATAATTCATGCTTCCAAGTGTTAGCAAGAACCCTCGGGTTTTAAACAAAATAATTAACCATATCATACTGCAGAATTGATCAAGTTTCCCTGGACTTGTTTGATCTTGAATATGTTTTAGATCAATTTTATGTGTATTTCCAAATAATTCAAGAAAATTGTGCTGTGGTGCCAGCTTCCTATATTATGGGTTTACTATTGTCTAGGTTGTTCTACTTGCTATGGTAAAATGGTCAGACCTACTGCTTGTGCTGTGATGTTGAAATTTTGAAGGTATATTATTATCTAAATTCCTGCTACCTTCAACTTGGCTTATTTCTTTGCAACTATATGGTTCATATCCTAAAATAAAGCACACTATATAAAGAAAAAATAAAAATGGTCTTACAAGTCTACATGATCTTAGTATTTTAGTGTAAATAAGCCAAAGGTGAATACAGTGTGTAACTTGTTAACAAGTACAGGTTGAGAAATATAACAATAACCCCGAGCAACAACCCTCGAGACTGAGAAGGACAAAACTTCCTGTCAATATAGTAGTTGTCTCAGCAAAAAAATAGGGATGCTGACAATGTGCCATAACAGCATGTAAGTAAGGTGGGATTTATGTCAGATAAAGGAATATAGGCTAGAAAATCAGTGCAAAACAGTTTTAGTAGGATGAAAAGAAATTCTCTCAAGTTGTGCCAAAGTAGGTTTATATTAGGTATTAGGAAAATTTTTTCATGGAAACGATTCTTAAGCATTGGTACAGGCTGCTTAAAGAGGTGGAGTCACAACCCCTGTAGGTATTTAAAAGATGTGTAAAGGTGTCATTCAGAGACATGTTTAATGGTACACTTGGCAGTGTTATATTAATGGTTGGACTCGATTATCTTAAAGGTCCTTTCTTACCTGAATTGTTCTATGATTCTATTCTATACAATGGCTTCTCTATCACAGTAACAGAGAAGATCCTGTTTAAATAGACTGACAGTATTTACCTGAATGATCAAGTAAAGACAGTCCCAAGACACAGTCTAATCCTGATTGATGGCCATCTTAGCACTTACCTCAGTGAAAAAAGATAGCAACATAAATTACTGAGTTCAGTCTCAGGTGAGTTAATCAAAAATCTCTCTTCAAAATTGTTGCAGTGGGGATCCTGCAACACGCATATATCAAACCAGGAGTCCCGTGGAAAGGAAATATATATGGACAGACAGATTCTTGCTAGATGTTTCAGAGAGATGTTTATTTCTCCAGCCGCATGGCCGGGGCTCTGCCCAGGAACTGTTCCAGTCACGGGACCAAGGGTCCTTCTGCCCGCGCAGGGAACACAAACCAACCAATGGGAACGAGGCTGAGCAGGGGCAGGGAAGCCCCGTGTCTGTGCCCTCAGGGCCCCTCTCCCAGGGCTGCACGGCAGGGGAGGGACCCCAACACCTCACCCGTTTTATTTTAATAAAAGGAGAATGAAAACAACTGGATAAACATAACAAGAACAGTTTCAAAACAAAACAAGCCACCCTCCTGAGTCTTTAAATGTCCAAACAGATTCTGTGGAACATCTTAGGGCTGACAGAAGGGAGACAGGACTCTCTGAGCATGCTTTGTGGGGAAACTGAGGCAGGAGAGGGTTTAACTTCTTCCCTCCCCCTTTTCATCCCCCACTCGGCATTGGAAAGGGATTTTTGGGGAAACAATTGGCAAACACATGGTTTTGTGAGGGAAACCATGGGTGAAAAAACGGATTGGGAATACACTGGGGGTAATAGGACATAGGGTAAAAGGGAAAGGTGGGATTAGGAAAGGGAGACTGTAAGGGGGCTTATAATGGAGATATTGTCTAACATGACTACGATTTTTAGCATATATACTGCCTTTTACAGAAACACCATCAGGCCCAGTGACCTGCGATGCTTGTAACCCTTTTCTACCTCGTATAATTTTGAATTCCACGACTTCTCCATCTCCCAAGCTTGGGCTGCATTTTTCAGGGTTATTCTTTTTAATAGCAGTTCTATGCACGAATATGTCTTGCTGGTTGTCACACCTTGTTATAAAACCATAGTTTTGCTTAACATTATACCATTTTACTATCCCTAAGATCTTAGTTACTATGATCTTTTCCTTTTTCCGAGTGGCTGCTGTTTTCTGTCTCGCTGCGTCTTTGCTCTCTCTTTTGGTCGCTCCCGTGTTGGAATTGTCGGGGCTGCTGGTGCCTGCGCGCTCTTCCCGGGGTCGCATTCGGGGCTGCGCGGGCCGGGCCGGGCCGCGCTGCTCAGTTCTCCGTGCGTCGCCTCCTCTGGTCGCAGCTTCGCTGCCGCTGCCAGGCGCTGCACCCACGTCTCGGCCGGGCCCCCGAGCGATGACTCCCCCGCGCCCCGCTCCAGCGCACGTCTCGGCTGGGCGCGGCTCCGTTCCACCGCCACCGCCGCCAGCCGCCGCCCGCATGCCGCCCCTCTCGGCCGGGCGTTCCCGGGGCTCGCTCCACCACGCGCTGCGCGCGGCCATTCGGGCACCGCCGGGTCCCGCCGCGCCTCGCTCCGCCACCGACACTGCAGCTCATGTGGCTCCGCCCGCACGCGGGAACTGCCTCGCTGCTGCTCGCAGAGCGCTCGGTGCACGTGGCCTGGGCCGCACGGTCCCTGCGCCAGGCTTCCCTTCGCCAGGACACAGCTGACATTGCTCAACAGTCTCGGTAACTAAATAATATTCACAAAAATATTCTTCCATCGGCATATATTTTGACTCCAGTATTAACTGTGTCCAAACGGTTTTCCAAAAGCCCTTCATAAGAATTAAATCCCAAGAAACATAGAAAAAGTTCTTAAACAACCATGCCAGGAAGTGTTTCAGTTCTTTTTGAGCTTGAATCAAGCTAAAATTCACAAATCGTTGTTCAAGAATCATTTTAAGTTTAAGATAAATGTCCATATGCGGCTCTGAGAGCCAAGAGTCTTCCCACGGTTCCTCCATAGTTTAGATATGGAATAGCAAAGCAAAACCAAGAAGAGGAATCCAAAGTTTCCAGGGTTTACTCACACAAATCAGTCGCTTAGGGATCGGGGATCGTTCTGCTCACAATTCTCTACCATTATGTTGCAGTAGGGATCCTGCAACACGCATATATCAAACCAGGAGTCCCGTGGAAAGGAAATATATATGGACAGACAGATTCTTGATAGCTGTTTCAGAGAGATGTTTATTTCTCCAGCCGCATGGCCGGGGCTCTGCCCAGGAACTGTTCCAGTCACGGGACCAAGGGTCCTTCTGCCCGCACAGGGAACACAAACCAACCAATGGGAACGAGGCTGAGCAGGGGCAGGGAAACCCCGTGCGTCCCCTCAGGGCCCCTCTCCCAGGGCTGCACGGCAGGGGAGGAGACCCCAACACCAAATAATACAGCTATGAGGAGGATATGAATTAACTACCTCAAATAACAGTCCTCAAAAATTAAGATGTAGTTTTTGTCCTAAAGACTTTATGTTTCATTTCAAGAAAGATATTTCCCCTTCTCTTTAGATTACCTTCCTTAGTCCAGTGCTTCAGACAAATCATAAATCTGATTCATTTTGAAAATAAATAGAAATTCTATGCTAGCTTTTTTCTTTTTTTTCCATACCAGTTACAAGTCTTTGCGCCTACTTTCTTCTTGATTTTATTTTTATCAAATTTATTTGTGGTGTCTATTTATTCTGTAGTAATGACAAAGCTGTGATAAGGCTGCAGACAAAGTATATAGCTGAAACATAGTCTGAACAATTTCCATCTGAATGATTTCTTCAGTGTGTGATTCCACTGCACTACAGATCTTGGCATGCTCGTCAATCTGCTGTGTTTGAAGTTGATGTTCCCCCGGGAAAAGGAAAATATCATATGAAATTGCTTGAGTGAGCTGTTCTGTCTCTGTGTTTTCACAAACAGTCAATCTGGGAGTTGCAATGTTAGGAATCAGAAAAAAATGCTTTATTAAGACCAAAAAAAATCAGTCTAAGATGAAATGAGATGATTAGGTCAAGTAAGCAGAAAGGTAGTGTGCATTTTAAAATAATGTATATATTTTCCTGGTGCATTATCTTCCTTATTTAGTATCATTAGATTTTGCAGAGTTACAACTGATTACAATCACAGATTTAATTTGATGAAGTAGCTGCTATAAATGGTTCATATATTCCATTCAACTATTCACAATTGTTATGCCTATATAAAAGAACATTCTGCAAGTTGAAAAGTCAGGCTGTAATTTGAAAATTCAAACAAGCTTTGTAAACTTATTTCAAAATTTCCAACTTATATATGTTCTATGATATTGTCATATTTTTCTCTATTCTCTTGCTTCATTTGGTAGAAAATAAACATTGCTTACATGCACCAGATAGTGCAATAATATTTTATATTTTAGTTTCATTTAAAACATTTTTGCTCAAACTATAGCTTTAGGATTTATTTACTTGACATTATTTCAACGTTGTTCTTATTACAGATTATCAGTTATCTCCCAGGGTGTTCTGGACTAGTCTAAGCACTATAGTATGATAAGTTCTCAAAATATATTTGGTAGGTTAAGGAGCAGTTTCGTTTCATTTCATTTCATAGCTGGAGAGCCAAAATAGAGGAAGATTGCTACAATTTGTGCAAGAGGCAGCTGGAACCTCTTATGACTAAGCAGTTTTCATTATGCAGCATTTGATATGTTCAAGGCACATGTCCCTTTGTTTTTAATTGCTACTGTGAATGTACAGCATCTTCAGCAAATTGTTGGGAAAGATCTCACATTTGACAATTGTTAAAAATGGCTGACCATTTTCAAAGAATTTTTTTAGGTTACTCGTTTCATATTTCATGGACTGTCATGCACACCAAATGAGAATTTGTCCCAATTAGCTTTTAAAACACTAAATAAGTAGAATATCCTTCTATCAGATAAGGACTTGACTTTAGTCATTGCATATTTTCCGGGTTCCTAGGGAATGTAGCAGTTACAACATTCAGCACTACTTTCTTGCTTTATCTACATCAGTCCTATGCAATGAAATAAATGCAAAAATATTATTCCACTTTTAAAAACCTTTTCACCATTTTATTAACATTCAATTAAACACATTTCTCAAACTTTGATTTTTGAGATATGTTTTTACACTCTTATGTGGTTTCCAACTTTAGATCTACCTTCTTTAACAATATTTTATAAAGATACCTGCCTATTACAATTAGTGTTGTCAAGTGAACAGGTTAATAACAGTAATATGTTATCTACTAAGTGAATATCATTTAAACATTTTGCCATTCTGTTTCTCACCTACTTCAGATAGGTAAAATAATTTTAAAACAAATGGCATATATCAAGGTACTTTGTTCCATCCCAATAATTTTTTGCTTTTGTGTTTATGAAAAATTTTAAATGGCCAATTGAAATCAAATTCCATATTTTTATTTCACTGGTGACCAGAAAGATAAAAGCATTGCTTTTCTTTCTTTTCCTTTCTAAGAGTTTTTGGAATATGCAGGACAAAACTTAGAAATTCAAAGAGAGGAAAAGTTGAATGACCCAACTGAATGACTTGAGTGATTAGCACGGACTAAGATAACATTGCTTATTTCTTATCTCAACATGCAGTTCACTCAGGACAGAGAACAGCCTTGAAACAAAAAAGGTGATTTCAAAAAAACCATGAAAATAATCCCCAAGCTGAATTACATGGTCATTTTAAGAAAATAAATCTGTCAAAAATTTTCATTTCAATTTATAGCCTTAGCAGTTTGTTGTGAACGGTGTCTTTTTGTAAAACTAGCAATTTATGTATCAGAAAAAAAAGTAATACACAAATATAGGTTACAGAAACTTAAATATATCTAGATTATCTTACACAAATATTTTTAAAACAATGACTTGTTGGAGGTAACGTAAAAAATCCAATTTCTACTCAAATCTATCTGCAAGAATTGAGCTGCATGCGGTGCCAGTAGCATAAAGTGGTTAATTTCCAAACTGACATTATTTAAGGCAGTCAAATACCCATCAAAACACTTCTATCTCTTCCAGTAAAACACACATTGTAACTTCTATGTGTATTCATTAACTTGAATATTTGTGTTACTCACTAAACTGAACTGGTTTTTTTTCACTTGGTCTGCACTGTGTGCAACAGAAATATAATGTAATATTAAAAATAGATTATTATCCATTTATAAATGGAGAAAATCAGGAAAAGTTTTATTTCCTAACTCCTTGGAATGGCAGGTAGTCATGTTAAGAAGAATGAGACAGCTTTGGCTTGCTCAAAAGAGCTGATATACAAATCACATCAGCAAAGTGAAATGAAGGTCCAGCTGCCCAGTGTTTAGCAGAAGCAGAGAATGAAACCAATAATTTTGCTACAATAACACCAAAAAAAAAAAAAAAGGAGAAATATCAAAAATATTTTAAAAATTAATTTATAGGAGTAAATTTTGTAATAATGACAAATTGGACTTAGTCAGTACTTCAGAAAAAGTAGACAAGAAGTAGAATATGCCTGAAAGAAGTCAAGAAAATTGAAAAGTTGATGCAGTTTTATTAAGTTTAGAAGATATAACTTTTTCTATCAGACTGCATGAGTATTTTTATTGCTTCTTTTTTTCTCCCTAACAGTTTATGCTTGTACTAGCTGTCAGAGCTTTTAAGCATTTTAGAATACACAATGCAGCACACTCTGAGCTAGAATTTTTCTTTTTATTAAAGTTTCATTTGTAAAAAAGTAAAAAAGGAAGATGTAGGAAGAAAGGGAGGTCCATTATTTAACAGATACTTTATGTACAGTTTTTGTGGTAAAACTCCAATATGATAGAAAATAATATACAATATGGAAATTATATCACATGTTTAATACAGCTTTCTGAAATAACTAGATATTTGTTTTACTTTATTCTACTCAGCTGAAGTAGAGTATGTTCCATGAGTAATGTAAATACAAAACATTGCAGGAGATATTGCAATTGAAACGTTTGCTGTAAATTCTAATATGATTATGATAACAAGCACAATTGTATGTAATACATATTGAAATTTTAATGTGAAAATGAAAAAGAAACTTACAAATATGACCAGACTTTTGTATCTGATATTTTACTTTTCCCTGTTGACAGTTCTGCTGCAGTTATAACAGTGGTCTTTCAGCTCTTGATTACATGATTACTCCCCATTGCTATATGTTTCAAACTGTGAAGCTATCCTTAAGGTGAAAATACCAGTTTGTTCTATATTTTGAGTTTCAGCTCCGCTGGATCATGCTTCTTTTTTGAGTCAGCAGAATAATTCTTGGATTTGGAAGAAAGACTACAGTAATATTTCAAGTTTCAATAAACAGCAGTTTGGAGTGGGCTTCTTTCATTACCCAAGAAGCTGGTTGGCACTTTACTCATCACTCAGGATCTCTAGATTCAAAATTTATTTATTCCCTCATTTATTCCCACAACAGAATATTGCCCTGCTGTTTTTAAGAGTTTTTAACTCTCTATATCCTATACTATTTCTCAGAATAACCTCCACCTTATTTTATTTGAAATGTCTCGTCTTACTATCAATTTATTACTTCTTGTAATTTGTGTGAACTTACAAAAAAAAAACCAAACTAAGTGATGACACTGTTAGTTATTAGCAAAGGAAATGACATGATTTCAACTACTCTAACTGTTGCTAACAGTTGGTGACCACTAGCAAATGCTGACTTTCCAATCACAGCAGGCATGGTACTTAGGAAGCATGAAAAACAACAGTTCTCTTTCATTTTGGTTATACATCATTAAAAAATTATGAACAATTTATCCTCCATCCAAAATTAGTTTCTTCCATGTAGGTCAAACTACGATCTCTGGAGACAGAAATCCTGGAACTCTTTTTAATGTCATACTTAGTCGCTAAATCCATGGCTAGGAAAACATTACTGGTTTTTTTTTCAAAGGGTCATCTTAAATATTTAACAGCAGTACTCTATGAACAATGTCATGTGGGTCTTTTTGGTTTATATGTTCAGATTTTTTGTGCTCAAGACAAAGAAATCGTTATTAGAACCCACAAGAGGACCCTATGTAAACAGTAAAGGAAGGCCTTTAATGAGCTCTAAACACAAATTTTATTGTAAGATATGGTATAGGGTCTCTGCAGACATAATAAATAAGATGTATATATATAAAGAAAATATTTTGTCCTTCAGGAGGAATTTCCTTTAAGACAGTGATAAAAGTATATTTTTACTTCTTTTACTTTTTCCTTATCTGATTAATTATGAATGGATGAATGACCGAGAAATAACAATTGCAACTCTCTTGTAAAAATTACTAATGAAGGTACTTATAAGCTACCACAATCCTTTGCATATACTTTTTTTCTCTAAAGAACTGTTTGCCACTGACTGAGGAATATGAGGTTTGCAGTTTTTGCTGAATGTTGGTATCCGTTTTCCTATTTAGTAACAAATTTTGGATCTTGCAGAAAGGAAAATATACTAATATGTATGAATCCTCAAGCACACAGAATATGATTTCTAACTATCAGCACTATTTAAAATAGACCTTTTACTTTCAGAAAAATAGAATCAAAGCCACAGAGAAGAAAGCAAGCCATGGTCACCAGTGATGTTTTCTTCATAGTGTCCTTCAAGAGCTGAATGTTCCTAGAGAGAAGGGTCATTTATTAATGTAGCACTTCACTTTGGTTCTGAATGGGAGAACATAAAGACAAATGAATGAATTAATGTATTAGAAGTAGTATCTATCCTAGCAGAGCACCTGTGTGCTTTATTATGCATGTGTATTGGCATGGAATGGATGGTTCTATACTGATGTATTCCAAATAATAGTAGGTTCAAGATTAACCCAAAAATATTAAACAAAACCTACAGCAAGTGTCTGCTGTAATTGTCACCACAGCAAGTGTTTAGGAAAATAAATGTGGGAAAATACAGGTAAGTACTCCTAACATTCATGGGAAGATTACATTAAAAGGATGAGTTTCTAAATAAGTCAGAGCTATCCCAGAAGGGGTGAAATAGTTTAGCATCTTGAAGCTTCAAATGAATTCAGGTTTTTAAGGATTTTTTGAACTATCAGTGAACCGACTCAAAACATCATATTTTGTCTTTTTTTAGTCAATCCATTTTTTTTAAACCTCCTCCAATACAGAACTTGTCTGTGTTCCTTTTTATGTAGCATAAATGTTGTTAGAGTAGCTTAATCAATTTTATGCCAAAACTTATCTAGGCTTTACTAATGCCTTCAGCTGGAGTACTGAATGTTATTTGTTCTCTCAGAGCCTTGGTATAAAGGGTTGGAATGAAAGCATACAATTTTATACTTACAGCTCAGTCTTTTAATCAGCTGTATTTCAGAACTGTACAAGAAAAATAAAATTTTCTGCTGTTTTAAAACGTCACAAATGCATATGAAGATAATTACTTGCACAGCTAATAGACTGTTTTAGTATCTTCTCTGCAGAGTGCTTTCTTGTCATAGCATAGTTCTGTCAAAGTTTACTGCTTGATTCAAGTATATAATTTAAATCTAATGCAAAGAACGGCTAATATTTCGAACATTGTGATATGTGCACTGAGACAAAAATGTGTAGATCTTTTAATAAACCATCTAGACTGACTTGGCTTTCTGCAATTATTTGACAATTTAAGTGAAAACTCTTAAATTTATGTTTTGATTTTTTGTTTTAGATGTTTGGGTTTCTTTCTTTTTTTCTTTTTTTTTTTTTTTTTCTGATTAAGCAAGGTGAACCAATTCAACAACACTCATCTTGGCTAAGGAAAATGTATGATTACCCAAACAATAATGAATGTTAAGAGAAGGTTTTGAAGTATGGTTTTCTCTTCTTTTGGCTTTTTAAGATAGCCATTTTATTAGGTGTGAATTTTAGCCTCCAACATGATAACCTCTGATTACGATATTGATTTTCTGTAGAAGTATAGTCTGATCACAGAAAGCAATCAGTTGCATGATTCTGATTATGAATATCCAGATCCAAATATTACTCTTTTATAGGAATTCCCTGCCTTTACAGACAAGCTGTAATCTGCCTTGTCTTTACCCCTTAAAGCTTGTATCTACAGAAAAAAATCTAGGCTAACAGGCATATAATATATAAAGAAAGCATTTAACAACTTAAGAACCTCTACTCACTAGAGTAATAATTTCTTTTCCCAAGCCCAAATATTAGTAATGGATAGAAATACTGTAATAGATGTTTTTCTTATACCAGACACAAAATAAGAATTTCAAAAGAACCAAAAATTCCCTCCCTGCTAGCTCTTATCTTTCCCCTTTTTACATTGCAACTGATAGTGCAGATATAAGGAAGAAATGCAACATGATGACCACGGTCTCCTTGAGTGGCATCCCTGAAAGCTGTTAGTTTTCTCTTCCTCTAAGGTACAGTCTTTCGTATTGATTGATGTACAGACAAGCGTGTCAAAACGTAGCTGATATGTGGGCTAGATTCATTATGTTTTCCACCTTTTGCTTGTTGCCACTTTGATCTGTACTAGAGGGACCATAGAAGCCATTTATAATTCTTATTGCCAACGGGCATCTGTGCTGTTAATTTACTTGGCCTTGCAAGATAAATTCAACTTGCTACAATTAATAAAATAGCTGTTTTCTGGATGCAATTTGTAGAAATAAATGTAAGTTACGTCACTGTGTGCTCATGGACATGTACAGCTAGTCATATCAATCTAATACACAAGACACTTCTCAGACAACTGACATAATCAGTATGTAAAGATTATCTTTTCACACAGATTCCTCTTAATATATTTTGAAATCACTTACAGAGAGACTCAAGAGGAAAAGTAGATTTCACAGAGGTTTTTACCAATTGTATTTGTTCTCTGATCAAGAATAAAGCAAAATATACCAAAATGAACTACAATAATATTACTGGGCTTATATTCCATAGAAGCAGCATATGAAAATATTGAATGTATTTTCTTTTTTAAGAATATGTAGCTGGCCATATGTTCCTCGTCACATAGAAGGAAACAAATGGAATGGAAAAGATAACAACTTATTGCTGTGAACTCGCAAGACTCCAGCTTTTAAGAAAAGTAAAAAATAACATCATAGTGTCTATACTGTACATGGTGGCAAAAATCCAGCACTAGATTTTGGGGGGTGGTTTTCTTTAACAAATTAGGTAGATGTTTCTTGTAAATTTTGGCTTAAGTGCTTCATGGGCTATAAAAAGTCTGAAAAAACACCACTTCAGTATTTCAAGTATTACCTCAATTTAAATATTTCTTATTTAAATTTAATATTTTATATTGTACTGTGATAAGTAGTTTTGAAGGGAAATAAGACATATTTCATTCAGAAAACATTGAAACAGAATATTAGAGAAATACCTAACCACTTACCATTTCACATCTGAAACAAATTTTGTATAAAGTTTCCAAGCTGTCAGAGGTACATTTTTCTTTTCACTGATCTATAATATCATCTGTTCAACAAGGGCTGCACACAAAGGAAGCTACAACACATTTCAAAAGAATCACTAGTGCCTCAAAAGGAAAATGCTACTAAAATATAGCACTAACTTTAGTACATCTTGATTTTACTATCACACACTTCAGAGATGTGGATCTTGCAATCTTCATACAGATAACAAAAAGTTTCCACATCAACTGGTATTTAGAATTGAAATTTTCCAGTTAAGCAACAACATGAACCAGAGGACTTCTCTTGACAGTGTCAAAGCGCAGAATCACAGAATCATTTAATTTGGAAAGAAATTTTATTATTCTCAAGTCCAGCCATTAAACTAACACTGTCAAGCCCACCACTAAACCATTTTTCTAAGTTACACATCTACATGTCTTTTAAAATCCTAGAGGGATGATGGTGACTCCACCATTTCCCTAAACAGCCCATTCCAATGCTTGACAACCCTTTCAGTGAAGACATTTTTATCCTAATATCCAATCTAAACCTACCCTGGAGAACTTGAGACCTTTTTCTCTCATCCTATCACTTTTACTTGGCAAAAGGGAGCAACCCCCACCTCACTACCACCTCCTTTCTGGCAGTTGTAGAGAGAAATGAGGTCTCCCCTGAACCTCCTTTTTACCAGGGTAAACAAATCCAGCTCCCTCAGCCGCTCCTCATAACACTTGTGCTCCAGATCCTTCACCAGCTTTGTCGCCATTCTCTGCCCACTTTCCAGAACCTCAATGTCTTTCTTGTAATATGGAGCCCAAAACTAAACACAAGATTTGAGGTGCAGTCTCACAATTCTGAGGACAATCACTGCCCTGTTCCTTCTGGCCAAACTATTTCTGATACAAGCCAGGAAGCCATCGGCGTCCTTGGACACAGGCTGACTCAGGTTCAGCTGACTATCAGCCAACACCTGCAAGTCCTTTTCCACCAGGCAGCTTTCCAGCCACTCTTCTCCAAGCCTGTAGTGTTCCATAGGGTTCTTGTGACCCAAGTACAGGACCTGTCACTTGAGCCTCCTACAAATGACCTTGGCCCATTGATCTGGCCTGTCTGGATTGCTCTATAGAGCCTTTCTATCCTTTGGCAGATCAACACTTACATAATTTTTTGATCATTATGCCTAAGATTGCCCCCGAACACAAATCATATCACCCACAATCTTTCTCTGTTAGAAAAGAACAAGTGTAATGGGAGCCATTTCCCTGGTGGGTTCTATCACCAACTGTTTCAGGATCTTTCACACACTCCTAGAATATCATCTACTGTTTCCTCTCCACTGTAATCTATTTCTAGCAGATTTTTAGTAAGTTGAAGTTCCCCAATTCAATGAAGAATTACCCTGTATATGTGTTAATAATAAAAAACCCTCCTATGTTCCAAAGCAACGATGTCTCTGTCTCCCTTATATGATCAGCTGAGTTCCAGCAGCATAGAATTTTAGGATACCAGTGTATCAAAGTACACACAATCAACCAACCAACCAACCAACCGACCAACCAGCCAAGACCAATCCACAACCCTAAGTGGTTGACAAATTTTCAAAGATTAAAAAATAAAGATGAAGCCTTTTTATTCACTTCCTGAGCCAGAGACAGCCGGAGGGAGAAAGGAGAGTCCTCAACAGAAAACATCCCCCTGACTAAGAAAGCTTTCTACAGAGGAACAGAAGGATTCCCAAAAGGGAACAGAAGTGTGCCTGGGATAAATTTGGGTTCTGGTTGGGGGATTAAGGAGGGCTGTTCCACAATAATAGATAACCAGAGTAAATACTTTTGTGCTTGACTGGTACAATCCTGATAATTAAACATTCTTGTTTCCTGCAGAAGAGAAATTCAGACTTATCCAAGGAAATTAGTCGACAAATGCTTAAGGATAACATTTTGCATGTTTAAATCGCCAATTGTAAAATCCTGTTCCTTCAAAACAAGAACTTGCTGCAACTGAAAAGTCCATCTCACACCAGAACTGGAATTTGTAAATGCGTAGGAGGGTCTAGTGAAGAGAGGAATTCCATATTTTTCTTAGAGAAAATTTGCAAGTTCAACTCTTTTAACTCATCAGGCATTTATACACATCCTTCTAAAAACATAACTGACGTTTTTGGCCAAGAAGGATTTTTTAAATTCTTTATATGACTTTGACACTTAATTCATTAGCGTTATTTAAATGCAAATTTTATATGTGCAGGATGATTATTGAAGCTTGGTCTTCTTCCAAGTTATTCCACTGGGCCATAATATATGCTTTAAGACCACTCTGTTTAGACGGTTTTAGGATATATGTAATCACACTGAATAATTCCAATTCTCTTTGTTTCCTTTGAGGTTTCTCAAATACTTTGATGAATTCTACTTCTCTGTCTTTTCCTTCAAAGTCACAATGAATTCCCATTAGAGGCACTGTAAAAATATATCCTCAGTGTTATGATTTATTCCTAGGCAGATTGACTAAAACTTAGTTTTCTTCTTCTCCTATCTCACTATTATACAATGGGGATTTCAAAATGCTAAGTCTCATTGGCTTAGGTTCAAAGGGAATTTAGGAGCTAACAAGTCAAAATACCCAGTTTTTAAGCACTGGTCCCAAGGATGGAATCATAAAGAACCCTATATGATTCATTAGAGAAATTAGACATCTTAAAATGTGCTCCACAAAAGATGTGTGCTGAATAGGGAACTATACCCACATTTAGCTCCTTCTTCTCCATTTTGAGAAGATACAGTGTATGACTCTCACTTGTCCTGTCCCATCAGAACTGTTCTAGCTCACTTGTTCTGGATGCCAGGATGAACATATCAGATATGTATTGAAAATGTTTTCATTTTACATACAGTAACAGATACCACTCACCCAGAAAGAGCAGGCTGCTAGATTTTAATCTTGTGATAAGTGTCTTTAAGACAGGTGTGAGAAAGCCTGAAAATTGTATTTTTAAAGGTTTACCTCAGCATTTCATTCACTGACTTTCATTTGGCTCACAGATGCTTTGCTTATGTTTATATTGGTGTACAGAATGGACCAGGACTAACACGTGCATGACTAAATTGTCATTCTTTCCTCATACAGACCTCATCCACACTGTTTGGCAGGAACACCAGGAGTACCCTTAGCTGTCTTCAAAAACTTTGCTCTTCTCCAGACTACTTGGCACAGTCTGAGAAGGCATTAGCTATCCTGAACCTAAACTATCAGGGATTATTTTAATGGTTAAAATGTAATCATGTACCCAACTTCATGACCTGAACACTAAGTTTACTAATATGACCTTTATGATCTAGGATGAAAATGCAAGACCTCCTGATTCTCAGGGGAAGACATTACTATTACCCAACTAGGAAGAAGTGTTGCCTCTTATTTTCACCACAGCCTGGCAAGTTTACTCCCCTAGAATCAGAGGCAGGTGGTGGAAAAGAGGCACACCACTCACTTTTACCTAGGAAATAGAGGTGAAGCTGAGTTCCTCTAGAGAAGACCCCAAAAAGACCCTAATCAACCAACTAGCCAAAACAACCCAGCTTTCTCACACTTTAGATGAATGATGGAATGCAAAAGAGAAATTTCAAAGCAGGTTTGAGTAAAAGTCTTGATGAGAAATAGTCTGAGAAATACTGATTTTTTGAATCTTAATGAAGCATGGGCAAGAGAATTAAATGAAGTTATCCAATTACAACAGAAGAATTTTTGGCCATATGCAAAGGAGGAAAGTCAGTGCAGCAGATGAGGCTTTCAGCCTCATAGTTCTGTGTGAACTCTCTTTTCCAGTGATCATAATTTTTTCCATAGCTACAGGTTAGGATAAGCAAGGTCCGCCTTCCCTATTTCAGACTAATCTGCATTTTAAGCAGATCTGATGAACCCTTCTGATGTATGAACACATCGAAGTAGGAGACGGATAAATGTGCATACTACTTGTGCTCTAATGCCGTGAGAGTTCTGGGGTGTCCAGGAAGAGTGAGTCACATATAAATAATGAATATATAAATAATGAATATATAAATAATGAGTCACAAGCTGGACTGTCTCAGGTCGTCTTATAACCTGAATAACTCTGGTCTGTAAGGCAGATACTCTTTTCAGGTGCAGACAGGGTAAAGAAAACATTAGACACTGTGGAAAAAGTTGTATAGAGAGTGCTCTAAACAGCTGCACAGTGCATGTTCCATTTCAGGAAGATACACACAGAACATATGGGAAAAAAAAAGTAGGAAACATAACACAAAGATTGCTGGTCAAAATGTGAAATACTCTGTGTGTTGCAAAACCCCTGGCTTAACATTTACCAAAAAGCCCACTGTGATTAGAGTATAATGCTAAGGGGAAACATGCATATTTATGACCTTAGTGAGAACCAGCTCTATTAACTTGAGTACAGATGGCCCAACATTTCTGAGGGAAATATTTTTGTTCAAAAACATTTCACTGAATCTGAAGGCTTTGATTGACTCATCTCAGGTTTGACTACATTTTGCCAAATCAAAGGCAAATCCTCTAGTGCTGCCAGGCTGCTTCAGAGCAATCAATTTACTGCTGCCAGGTTTGGCAGGTCTGGGACCGATCAACCAGAATACTTCCAGAACAGGAATACTGAAAATTTTGGTTGTCAAAAGCTGGGACAGATTCACATAGCTTATTTGTTCTGGGTCACTCTACATGACGAATCTGCCTGGAAGCAGTTGGCTGGTGTTCCCAGTTCTGGAATGAATTGTCTGGTAACTGAACAATGACCAAGATCCTGTAGGTTGCTTGATAGTGTACACAGTGGGGCTGACAGCCTTACTAAAACCTCCAGTCTGAGAGTCTGAGAGGCACCGTGCTAAAAAGCTCTGAAGGGCTCAGGCAACCTCTTAGACATTGCAAGCTCTATGTAAAACAGCCAGGACCTAAAAGCCCTTATGGGCTTCTCCATTCTGCCTTTGAAGCTTATCTGCATGGTGAAGCATCCTGAAGACTTCCAGAGCTGCTTAACAAAGTTACTTGTCAATTCCTCTAGTCAATGTTATCCAGTGCCTTAGGATCAAATGCAGCTCTTTTGGAAATTCTTCTTTTAAGGTTAGCTATGTGTGTGTTTACATATGTTTACATATACATATACACGCACACATATATATGTGATTATATATAGAAACACAGAGACATATATATAAATACGTTTGTGTATGTATGCACATGTAAATGCCTACACATAAAAAGATACATGTGGATGTGAGTATGTGTTTGAATTTAATTCCAGGAAACAAGTCAGTTCAAGGGAGCCAGTGACAAGAAACCATTAAAAAGGGTAATCTCCGCAAATGTCACACTTGTGGGAGCACCTAATGAATGCAGTAAACCCCACCAAATAGTCTGTTCTATATAGCAATAGAGACACTGCAATACAAAGGATTACTTTATTTGTAAGAAAAGATACAAAACTAAAGAAAGCAATTTAGAATAAGAACCATGTTTTCATTGTTCTTCTCAGCTACATAAGTTTGAGAGGCCCATTCTCTATTTTTTAAATACTTTTAATTGCTACCCCCCCCCCCCCCCCCCCCCGATTATTTTATTTTTGCAGTCAGATTTCAAATCAAATTTTAAAGGAATAATTCTCTGGCTTTTTGGTCACTTATCTCTGTTCACTGTCTTGCCATTTTTGAATTTAGCTTAATCAGCATGAATACAGCTGTGAACTCTAAAACAATTAAGGGAAACCATCCAACATTTTATTTCCATGTCTTTGAATCTTAAACCATAATGTGACATTATTTTACTGTTCTTAGCTTCAATGTTAGTACACAATGTCACCCAATATCAACCAGAAAAAAGTATTATAGTTTGAAAAGCATATTTCTAAACATTTGCTTCCACACTTGACATGATATTTATCTGACCCATTCAAACAGTTGCAGCGCAAAATGATGAAATCAGTATTGCTAGGATTCTAAGTGCATTCTCTAAACTTTCTATCTCTTTTATTACTTTCTTTTTTCCAAAGATTTTTATTCTAAAAAGTTAGAAGTGTGGAACATTAGTTCTAAAAATTGAGTGGTTCTATTTTGAGCATTAAACATTAGTATCCGAAAAAAGACAAAATAAAAATTTTAAATAAAGCAAAACCAAAACCAAACAGAAAAAAACACCCTTGCTGGCTGCTTTTGTTCAGTTAATTGATCTCTTTTAATGAGTCTTGAACCAGGAAATCTGAAACCACTTGTTTAAATCTGCATTTCTGAGGTACTTTCAGGCTTTTTACATCAAGACTTCTTTTTCATTTATGGAAAAATACAAATCTAGTTATTAACATAGTCGTGCTGATGGAAAATACAAGAGCAAACAAGATTAATGAATTAATGAATATCAGATGACTCAGCAGGTTGGTGCAAAGCCAAAGAAACTGAAAACTCTCTCTTTGATCTAGGTATGAGACCATTCTTTGGGAAATAACAAAGGTACAACATCTTTTGGATCTCACGGATTGGTCTCAAGAAAATGTGTAATGTTGATACAAAGGGCAAAGTACTGAAAGGAAAACAACACTGAAAAATAAAGTAGATATGGTATCCTTCTGGGCTTGAGGGCTAGGAGAGAAAGGATATCAAAGTTTACCAAGAAATTATAAAAATTCTTTGGTTGAATATATGTGAGATGGTGGGATAACTTTTTTTGGACATAAAAAAGCTAAGGACAATAAAATCTTAACTGTTGTGGAATTTCTTGCTTTAGATAGAGAGGACATAATAAAGAAGATGTATGAGTTTGATAAATGAACATGTAAAAAATGCGAAAAGTCATTTAGCAGCCCTAAACTGGTACTACCTGTGTGAAAAGAATTCCACATTACTGAAAGTGCTTCAGACATAAGGGTGAAAATAATCTGTAGACTAATACATGTGTTCATACATTCCATTACTGTCCTATCTGTATGTCACAGCGTCATGTCCACCAAAATGGGATCATGAAAATACACAAGTGGCTTAGCTGATCTCATCTGCACTTGTGAAAGAAAAGTTCATACAGGCCTGACCTGTGGTAGCAGATTGAAAAATTTAAAAGAGATTGAGCCTACATACCAACAGCTACCTATAACTTTAGTTTCATATCTGAAGTTGGAGACAATATATCTAAATTTAAAAAGCATCAGAAAGTTAGTAGTTTGTACACTAAGCTTTCCTTTCATTACTTCTTGCCTCAGAGGTGAAAATAATAGTTGGTTTAGGATCTCATGTCAGTTCAGGAGACAGGTGCCAGCCAAACAACAAAGAGGATTTCCCTATCTTCATTTTAGGAAAACTGAAGGGAGATCACATGCTGTGCAGGAGAGCATGAAGATTGTTTGATAAGATTCCATTAAAGTGAGCTGACAGCAAGGTTGAAGTGAACTGGGAAAATTTCAGCTGGGTAATATCTGGGAAAGAAACAATCAGTTTGACATTTCACATTATCAAAATGAAAGTCAAGTGTTCCTTCTTAAAGGCATTATAGCCAATACTGGGATCATTCTAACTCGTTCCGGACTGAAGAAATAATTTTCTTCCTATGGTGAACATGACAGATGAAGAGTTCTAACATCACACTAAATATTGTAAGAAGTATTGCTGTAAGTGTGCTGTATCCTGCCTTGTCGTATGATGATATTCAAAGACTGATCCAAGTGTTAAGCTAAATCCATTTCTGATTTTTTTTTTTATTTTAAATATTGTATCACAGCCTTATTAGCATCTCATTACTAAGCAGTTAACTAAGGAAAAGGACAAAGAAAGAAAATTAGATGCAACATTATAGGGCATATTTTCACCTTGATGAGCAAGTGAAATTCATTAGGGGTTACTGAAAGTCATACACGTGCTTCAGAGGAATAATGCCCTCAAGGTATTTTGTAATTATTAAAATGCTAAAGCAACAATATTGATTTTCTATATAAAAGAGAAATTTGTCAATAACAAGTAGGAATATATGCAAGGAAAATCTATACAAACGAGGAATATAATTATGGAGTGAAGGAATTTCTTTTTTTTAATTATGGAGAGAAAAAGAAATTGTAAGAATAAGATAATTTGAAAGATAAAATTGTTAAATGCATACATAAATTATTACCAATTTCTTTCCCGCTATGCAGGGACTTCTGAATATTGTCTTCTATTCCTTTTTGGAGGGGAAAGAGGACATGGGTTTTGAGGCAAATAGCTGAGAACTGACTGAACACAAAACAAAATGCATATGTGGTCTAACCAGGTACAAACTGAACCCTTGGGGAAATTAAACAGTAATGCACTAAGGTTTCAGTCAGGAAAGGCACAGCCCCCACTAGCCATGTATGTGCTTCAGTGCTCTTGGGGAAGAGACAGAATATGCAGTGTATGGCAGGATCAGCCCCAACTCCTATGACTCATATACATATACATACACATATATGGAAAAGTTATTTCCTCTACATTTGTTCTTCATTGGCTCAGTTTTGGATTATGAAGTTGCTTCTAGTTTGCCAGTGACACACTGATTCAAACACTAAAAACACCATTAACACCAGAAAAGCACGGTCAGCAAAATGACTTCTTAATCAAAATACAAAGAAACTTTGTTTCCCATTCACTATCTCTAGCCTAGCCTTGTAGAGGAACTAAAATCACCCTTATTGGCCTAAATTCATGAAAAGGGTAAGTTCCCAAAGAGCATTCAGAAACATACATCTGGACTCTGGTGAACTGTATATTTATTTGCACATACTTTTGAAATCTGAACTGTTTGTACAGGGATTTTCTTAGCTCAAATTTACCAGGGCAAGAACTTCTAGCACTCACATTTATAGAGAAAGTATCATAACCCATTCTGACCATTCAGCAAACATTCTTGAAAGAACTGGTACTTATGGGTCCATAACCACCAGGTACACTCTGTTGATTTACAACATCTTGTTAATATACATCTGTTTCCTTTCTGAACTATATATTTCTTTACCAGACACAGGATTGCCCTATAGTCCATTTAGGAGTCTTTTTCTGTTTGTTTTTCTACTACACCATGGCCAAAATACATTTGCAGCAAACGCTGTCTTTTTCATCAAATTCAAATTGAACACATAAGTCTTCAAGTCTGCAACAGCAAGAGCTCCTCAGCAGCAGCAGCGTGTGATTTAAAGATCAAATTATGTTCTATTCTTCCTGTGAAAATGTTAATGGTCATCACATAGAAGCGTGTAATGCCATCAAAAGGAAAGGCTGTTGAGAAAAGTTTTGGGGTATTAAAAGTGACAAGCTGGCAGCACTGGATTCCCTCTATAATCAAAAAGGAGGAGAATCTCTAGCTGTGTTTGAAGTAGTAACAATTTGATGCCCAGTCACATATTTGGATGTTACTTTTGCACAAAGCTGTGCAGTTAGTGCAGCTGTCCTTCCACAGAGCAATCTCTAGGAACATTAAAGTATCAGTGTGTAAGAACATGAGCCAAAAACTAAGCTAAAATTTTTTATTAATAATATTTTAATTGTACAAAAGCACCTACAATAACTATACCAATTAAAGTGAACTGAGAAAAATACAAAAGTCAAATGCAATCATCATCATAAAGTATAATATTTTATAACTTCTATGTTCTATGTTTTTAGACAATTCAAATAAAACCAGTGCAAAGTGAGCATTAGGATAGAAATAAGCCTCTGGAAACACATAGAAAATGTGTAGGTCAAACAGAGAAAAGCCACTGAGTCAGCAAACCATCACACTTGAACAACGATGTTGCCATCTCAGGCACTGTCTCAATAGCCCCAAAAACAAAATCCCTCCCACAGTTTGCAATTCCACATTTACCTCATTATTCAAACAAGTAAATATCATGTCACTTGATGGTGGAACGCTTCTGTACCTTCAAGAATTATCATTTAAAGACTGCAGTGTTGTAAAGCATTATAGATTAGTGCTGCGTGCTGCTGGAATAGGGTTCTTTGTTCTATCTCCTTGGTTAAAAGTTGAACCAATCAGACATAAGTAAAATTAAGTCACACTCTAAATCAAGTTTCATAAATGGGAAATACATGCTTGTTCAGTCACTTTGATTTAGTAATCATTTTGATACCAACATGAATCAACAAAGAAACTCTTGGGATAGGCAAATAATTTTCTTCACTAACGTGACTAAAGAAGCCACTAATGCTGTCCACAGGAATAATGCAATTGACTGTGTGTTAAATAACGACAGTGACAGTAGTGAAGTCTAGAAATAACTGTCTTGATATAGGCTAATTTGGGTGCCAGCTGCAGATTAGCAGTGTCATGCTTGCTTTTTGATGTGAGAATCTGTGTGAAGCCAAACCTGTATGGTTACCAGTGCACTGCACATGGGTAGTCTCTAGCTTTCTCTGATGTTTCTACAGCCACTTTGCATTGCAATCACATTGCACAGAGGGCAGGATGAGTGCAAAGAAGGCTTATGAGGAGCCAGTGCTTAAATATGGTCTCCCTCAGGGTTCTGTAAGATGTGTGGAGGATGTCTGAATCCAGGATGGGTAATGTCATTAAATAATTTATTTACACCCATCAATAACTACTTCAGTGTGCCCATTCATATAGAACATGTGAAAAAAGCTCTGCAAGCAGCCTGCTCCCGAGAAAACACATGGCCTTAGGCTCCTGCCTGTCCTCTTCCTACTTCAATGAGGTTGAAATCTACTCTTCACATAAAGATCATTCACGGATACTTTTTCTAGTTCTTTCCCTGGATGAATGGACTAGGATCAAATGCAAACATTATCTGTCTCTGATGGATTTCTTGTTTTATACAAAGTTTGTATTCATTATTAATGGTAATGCAGAGAATATTTATAAATTCTCTACATCTATAAGCATGTGTAAAAAAAAAAAGCTGAAATCAGGAAGAAGGATTTTTTATTATTATTTTATTGGGAAATCTATAGGAGAGGACCATTATATGTAAATCATGTAGTTACTATTTTTATGCCAAGCATAAGGTGATAAATGTCAAGTCCTTAGTTTGAAAAGTTTAGAGTCAGCTCAATTCTAGTTCTTGGCCAGAGTATCTTTTCTTTTTCTATTTTTATTCTATGGGATATCGACAATTTGTGTCATGCACACAATGAGCAAAGGAGAACATAAAAAGAGCTGTCATTTGAAAAACATCTTGTTTTGAGAAGAGGGAATTCAATAATCTTTTTTTGGAAATGGAAAGGTGAACAGAATTTAAAGCCTTCAAAAAAGCCCAGTCTTAAATTATAATGGTTAGCGCTAGGGAGTAAGTTAGAATACTACTTCTGTTATGCCAGTTGGCATGCAAGCTTCCACTTAGCAGTAAAGAATGTTGCTAATGTGCCTCAAGTGTTTCTAAATTCAAATTAAATACTTCCTCATTCTGTGTGTATGCTGGGACCATCCTTTCATGGCTTGAATAGACCAAACCATGTTACCCTGGCTGCTGTGCCCAGCTTGACGTAAGGACAAGAATAACTAGACTAATTTTAGAGGTTGTTTTTGACTCAGGGTTTTTGAGCTTGGTAGTATTACTTTAAGAAAGAACTGGAAACACGTATGTATTAGCAGCAACAAGAACTGCATTTTCAAGACAAGTCAACAACTCTTCATGTCTAGGAAGTCCCACACTAACCAGTGTGGGATACATTAGAAATAGAAGTTAAGCCATCAAATGTATGTCACCTATAATATCAATTTCTTTTCCTTTATCTGTTTAGTAATCACTTGAGATCCTTATTTTTCCATTACAAATTCCATTTTTTCCCTGTGTATTCATATCTCAGATTTCTTAAAACTGAAAATACTAATTTTATCTGTTTTGGGCTGGTTTAAAAGCTATGATTTCCAGAACATACTGAGAACTTCCCACTCAGTGCAACTCCATTTTAAGTACAGAAAAAGATAGACATCCAGAATGCCTACTTTTCTCTGAAAACCTGGAAATAAATATCATATATTTCCCTGAGTATTTTCTGGGCATTTGCTTTTGAAGTAGTTCATAGTCATGAACTAAAATTCAAATCATATGACTTAATTCAATAGCCAAATTTTGATCCTGTATCCAGCATCTAAACTGGACTGCTGCAGCTTGTCTGTGAGAAAGTGTTAGCTCAGAAAAGGCTAGAAACCCTGATTGTGCCATTTTGCAGTTGAGTCATGCAGAGAAAGTGCTTTCTTTAGTCTTCTGTTCTCCTCTCTGAGTGCATGTAAAGTGGTACGGCAGACTGGCAGTAAGAAAATAATTTCCCTTTCTGTTTGCATAGTATGTAACATTTTGGTTTACCATAAATTAGCGCAAAGCATCATCCTTAAAAGTGTCTCCGTTCACCTCTATCACTGCTGTCTAAAACTTTACAGCAGAGGGAGACACTGTGAAAAACTGATCTTGCTTTATTTGCAGTATGGCTTGAAGGTCAATGAAGATATTTTGTCTCATTTGACTAATTGAAATTCCTTTGAACAGCCCAAGTGCAAAAGTTTAACTCATAATTAAATGCTGAGATCACATTCCTGTGTAAAACATGGTGGGTGGAGAGAAATATGAACATGAACAAAACCAAAAACCAACCAGCTAAAAATACTTTAGAAGAGAAAGAATTTATTTTAGGACCATCAATGCTTAACATTACGCAAATATTATTTAGTTATTATTTACTTTTTATTTCCCTAATATAATTGTATGGCTTTAACAGGTCAGTGTGAAATTTTGCAAGCTGATTTTTTGATACAGAAATTTTTGGAAAGCAAAAGAGGTCCATGAGGGACATGAAAAACTGACGGTTATATTCCCAAAGGTATTTTTCATTGTTTGTTTGTTCAGTCTACTGAGCATGTATTTATTCAGAGGTGAAACAGTTCATGAGTAGTGCCAAGCACTGTAAGTAAGATCTCGTACCATCACCACTCTGCAGACAAGTTCCCAAAGGGCAAAGGAACACACAGGGAATCAGTGTAGTCTCATCAGAAAAATCTTCTGAAAATCTCTCAAAAGAAGAAATAGAACACAGTAAAGTAAATATATAGGAATCAACAAACGACGATGAGGAGAGAGATAAGGTAAAAGAGACAGACCAATAAACAGGGATAGAAATGTGATCAACATGTATCTCCATATATATTTATACTGTGCATATAATGTGTCAAGGGACAGAGAAAGCATATGACAGTGTGACTATTCAAGCACATCCATCTCATAGGACAAAATTAAATGCTTGAGCCCTCAATATCACATTAGAAAAAATTGGGAAACCAGTGAAGAAAGTGGCTCTTTGCAAGCTTCTACAAAAGAAATCATCTTCCTGTGCCATTTTCTACTTAATCTTGTTTCACAGAGTTTAATAATCTATTAATATCATCATTTGCTCACTCAAGCTCAAGGGGTGAAGGTATCTACTGTCTCTAAATGTCAGCATCATGTGTCTGCATTTTCTACTGACTTCTATGGCATTAACATTTTCTTTTTACTTTGCCAAACCCCTAGGAAATCACACTTTTAGCATATCATCATTATTGAAGATAAAAAGTCAAGTTCTGAGGAGAAATTGCAAGATTAAACTTGCATATGTAACCCTTATTTTCTACACTGTTATATATGGAATATGAACAACTAAATGTGTTTCATTATCTGCATGAATATAAGAAATTTTTTCCAGTGATTTGTCTCATTTTGTTCAGAAAACTGATAATTCTTAAATTTAAATATTTGATTTTATTTTGCTTCTGATTTTTTAGTGCCTCTTTTCTGATTTTTTCATACTATTGTACCTGCAATTATTAGGTTTATTTTAATTTATTTTTCACCCTTGAGAGCAGACCATTTCAAAGCCAAATCTTCCTCACTGCCATATAACCATTTCTTCTAGAATTATCATTTCACTGCATTCTAGTTAACTTTGGTATATACAGTGGTTTCTAAGCTGGTGAAGAAATATTCTTCAGCACTACAAGAAAAAAAGAACACTTCAAAGCTTAGAAGATAAATTTCAGTGTCATAGCTGCCTGAAAACACCCTGCAAGGAAACTAACTTTCCTCACATATGCACCAGCAAACATAACATATAGCATAAGATGATACTCTAGGAAACTTCAGTGATTTTTATTTTTTGATATGCAAATCCATAGATTTTTGTGATTTATTGGACATAGCATCTACTAATATAATAAAAAAGAAGTTTCTCTACTAATCCTGTATTTCCTCATGCCCAGCTATCAGAAACACTCTCCATAAAAACCACAGTCATCTGTATAATGATGATTTTGTGTAATTTTTAATTTTATTCTTTTTTTCTGCAGTAATTAGTTAGCCATTTAAACATGAAATGAGTAGGAAAATAAACTCTTTTTTTCATTTTTACATTAAAAATAAATCACTCTCATAGCCATTTATTTTCCATGGGTTCTGTAGTCAAAAGAATTGAAGTTCATTTGAAAGATAAAGCTCTGCAAAATAACCTTCACTGAGGAGCTGTGTCTTTTACTGTCCTATAGGAAACCTCTTTTGATTTGACAGAATGATAAGCCTTTGAAAGCTGTGGACTGAAAATACACAGTAGACTTTTTGCTAAGCTCATAAAGTGCCCAACTAGGAAAGGATTCATTGCACATGAATAAGAGCTAAATTAGCTGTGTATTGAAAAGTCTCATTATATGCAAGGCTGGAAGTCCTTGGCAGAACTTGGGTCCTAGTGAACTGTTTCTGCACACTTTGTCACATACTCTGTAGAGTCACTATTCTGAGGTGTTAAAAGGTCTCTTCAACATTTTTTGGCTGATCTGAGCTTTACACAATATCTTACAGCAAATCTCAAAAATAGTTTTTTCTGGGGTTTTTTGAGGAGGAGACTAATTTACTTGATTTTCCTTTCCGGCATCTTTTCTTAAGAAGAACTTTGTTACACAGGAAGGAAGGATTTAGAAGCAGCTGTACCCAATTCTTTATCTCAGGATTCTGCTGTGACTTTTGAATATATGACAGTCATACACAAGTTTGAAGAAGAACAGATATGTTTTAATTCTATTTGTGTGGGAAAGGATACTTGCTATTCCTGTATAAAAGGCAAGATACAAGAGGTAAATGAAATAATTAAAAGGGCAGGTGACAGTGGACTCAAAAAAAATCTCAAAAAAATAGCACTCTGTGTGTAGTTTCATACATGTATGTTGCTTCTGTAACAGAATAATGAACACTGGAAATCTTTTAAATGTTGATGGAATTTTATAAGAAGATTCTAAAGGAAATACACACAGACATTCTGAAATGTCTCATGCATTATATGTTCTCTGTCATTGTTTTCATAAGAATTACAATGTATAATTATATACAGTATATATTGCACAATGTGTAATTATTGTCTTTAAAGTATAGAACCACAAGAATAAATCTCAAACTGACAAAATGAATACTACACAATTAATATGCACTGAAGTAGTAAAATCCTATGGTGGAATTATTATTACTGAGTCATAAAAATTAAAATAATCTCTTTACCCTGAGTGGCATGTAATCTGCTCATTGACAATTTCACTCTCTCCTCCAGATCCATATGCAACTGGCTTTTCATACCTCTGCTGCTAGTATTGAAAAACAATATTCTAAATTTTTCATATTCTTGAAATAGATTTTTCTAATTTCCAGACTAAATTGTTGGCAAGTGAAAAACATGTTTTCTATGTCAACTTTACTTTAAAAATTTAACGGTTTTTTTCCGCTCATATGTTTAATACCTAGATTAATTTTTTTTTTTAATTTTTTTATTCTCTTTTGGCTTTTATTGTACCTGGTTATATTGCATAAGGTTTTGTACAGTATAAGAGTTTCAAGTAAGCTTTGCAATAGTTAGTTCAGGTGCTGTTAGCAGCCTAGAAGTATCTGCACTGGGATGACAGTTGCCATTGTTTGTTCCGTTGCTAAAAATGAAATCTATATTTACTCTGATTTTTCTCTTTCGATGTCAGAGATGAGAAATCTGTGAGGAATATGTGAAAGTGGCATCTTGTCTCTCTCCTGTTTAGACTATGTTGTTTGCACTAGGCTAATAAGAAGATCTTTGAAGAAACTTCAGCTTTAAGTATTCCTTGGGATCTCTTTAAAGCATTAACTTAACATTTCAGAATACAAGGAGTGTATTTTCCTTATACAAAGACGTCTGCATACTTGTGTATATGTCTATAAAACTGGGAAATTGTTTCCAAAAGTTTAGGAAAATACCTATTAGACAAGGTTTTCTCTCTTTGGCAATATGGACACTTAATTTGGAGAAACAAAACTGAGTGCCCTTCTCTCTTAATTTAAACTCATCGAGTAATTTTCAGATTAAAAAATTCAGTCATTGTTTCTCCAGGCTGATAAACTGATTTTGATGAGAGAAATTCTTACTTCATTTTCAATTACATATGAAGCATGAACATACTTTCAAATACATTATTTGACAAGATTTAATGAAAAAAAATTGCAATTAAAATTATCACTTTCATCAGAATAGAAGAAGATAAAGACAATATTTATGATATATATTTATCAATGATAACAAAGTCCTGTTTTCCACAGGGTTTATTTTCACATATGTGCATCCCTTTGAACATATTCCCTGCATGTGAAGTTGCAGTAAGTATGGTACCTTAAAAAGGAGAGTAGTTTAGTTTCCAGTATTTGGCTGCCACAAACAAGTAAATATATCTATAACAGTCCCCAGAGTGAGATCCACACTGACCTGATGAAGTTAGTGAGGCTTAGCAAAATTTGTATGGGTAAGATTTTTTCTTTCCTCTGGACAGCAGACAATTTGCATGATTTTAAGCTGTAACTAATAGGATTAGTTTTCTATCACAATATCAGCTTCATTTGCTGTTTTTCATGGGGAACTGCAACTTACACAAAATTATGCTTTAAGTAATGCCATACCAGTTTTACTTGTGAACTAGGTGGCACTGGCTTGAGAGGAACTTTTAAATCTGCTAGAGCCATGTGCTTGGAACAAAAGTAAAGTGACAGATCTACTGAAACTTATGAATGAATTATTGCTGGAACATACAATACTTGACTTTTGTACTTTAATATCAATCTTTTGGCTGCATAGCTGCTGCAGACAAAAAAAAGTGCATATCAGCTTTTATTCTAATTCATGTGTTGGCCTTAATTTACCCCCTTTCCCAGATGGCCAGTCATCTCTAAGTTCTGAAATGCTAACTGGCACCATTTTGCTTGCCATACTATTGCAAACCTGTTCTCCCTGAATTCTGTACCATATGAAGTGCTTTGTGACTATGTGCCAAAAAACAAACAAAACATCCCTGAAAAACAAAAATCAAAAAATTAAAGAACATAGGTATTATTTGCTTGTCAAAAACAGAAAAAAGAACACAAAATATTAACTTATAGCTTTTCAGATATTATTCTCCCACTGTTTGTTTTATTTAGATTTACTCAAATGCAATAATCTCTACTGTCATCATGAAACAAGGCTATCACTTGCATTCTTCTGAGTAGAATTCATCAATCATTTTATCAAAATTGAGGCTAAAAAAAACCTAACTTGTTCCAAAAAAATTCTAGGGCCATCTATCATGGCCTTGTGGTTTAACATAAACACTCTAAAATGCTTTAGAGAGAAAAAAGAATCATAGAACAATTTAGAAAATGGCATGGTGAACACATTATGCCAAAGGGCTTTCTCCTGTTGGAGAAAATGTTTGCCTTCAGCAATATCACTATATTCTTCACCTGGAAAACATCCTCGTCCACAGTTTAACCAAGGAGCCTTTCCTACTCACAGAGAGGTAGCAAAATGGACAGAAATGGAAAGGACTTGTGTCATGACCCACTGAGAGGGGGAGGATGTTCATGGTAAGTTCTCATCAGTCTGAACAAAGACTCCAGATCATGTGTCAGGGAACTCCTCTGCTTTTATTCTATAGTTGCCTTAACTCAAACAAGCAGCCCACTATTTAGACTCAAAAGGGGTTGGCTAACAAGCCCTTAAATTTTACTGGGTTGAATATGATAGCAGCACTTTTCCCAGGCAAAGCAAGGGAGGAGACAAATGAAGATAGTATAGAGAGAAAGAAAAAAAAAGATCATCTGTCCTTTGATCCTATGTTGATCCTGCCATGTGGATAGTCAGGACCTGGGATAAACAGCAAGAATGAAAGAGAAATCAGAGAAGGAGAAGAAAGAGAAGAAAGAAGAAAAAGAGAGGTGTGGGGGGGCCAAACCACTTCATTTTATAGTTAATCTGGTGAATGCCTCTTACTCATACTAGACTTTTTGCACCATTTCATTCACACATGCACAGGGTTTCTGAGTGAGGCCTTCCCCAGGAAGTGAGTTAGAGGGATGGGAGAGGATGGAACATGGGGTACTGGTGGGGTTGGCAGTGTTGGGTTAACAGCTAGACTTGGTGATCTTAAAGATCTTCCCCAATCTAAATGATTCTATGACTCTATTATTTATACTCAAATTATTTCATTGTTTATCCCATTAGAAGAAAAGTTTTGTTGCCTGAACATTTTTCCTCACCCACTTCATCTTTCCCCACTCTTTGCCATTGGTTAACCAGATTAATTCTTTTCGATCTCATTCAATTCACCAGGGAGCTGCTTTCTCTTGTTTACTTTATGAAATCAGCATTCTCACTCAAAAAATATTCATTATTCCAAAGTGTTTCTCTGTCCATTTATACAGTAAGTCTTCCCTGTGTTCTGTTCAGTTTTTGGTTCTCTTTCCTAATCTTTTTTTTTTTTTTTTTGCATTTTCTCTTCTTTATCAACATTTTTAATCTCTGATCTCCCTACCTCAATCAAAAGAATTATTCTCATTCTTAACGTATGCACGTATTGATGGCTCTCCTTTGTTTTTATCATAATTTCTTGGTTCCCACTCCATCAAATGGAATATTAGATAAAATTTCCTTTTGCAGCTTGTATGACACACAGCTGAACTGATAATATTTCTTTAAATTAAAGTACATTATTTTTTACTCTAATATTCTTTTTTTACTTTTAAATGTTTCTGACTTCTCAGAAGAAGAAGACAAATTTGCTGTCCTTGCAAGCGCCTTTCTGGGCAGGCTGATCCCAGCAAGGCTTCAGAGTAGAGATTTCTAGCAAGAAATTCTCACATCAGAATCTGCCATATTGCAACTTTTTTCCCTTATTCAAGCTGATTGGGACATTTTCTTTGCTTGTCATACTCCATTCTTTTCTGATAAGATTCCCAAAGGAAATTAAAGCAGAAACAATGGATAAAGTAAAACCAAGATCTCAAGTTATGAGAGTTGCCTACTAAACAATGCAACTGAATCCCTGTTTAAAAAGCATTGAATATAAGAATCTCAGTAATATGACTCATTACAGAGTATAAAGATGACATTTTCCACAAGCCTGAGTGTGCAGGAACTCCTATCATTTTATGTGTCTCAGTCTGACTGATTAAGACTCACAGTGAGTCTTAATCCCAGCTATTTATCATTTATATAGATATAAGAAGGAATTAAGTAACCCTAGATCAAGTTTTAGATTCCTAGTTTAGGAAGAGATATTTCTTCATTCTTTTTATCACTGGCATCAAGATTGAAGGAAACATCTTTTAAATAAATAATAATACTATTTCTGTTTAATATTGAAATAGTTTGAAGTACTCTAAAATTATAAAAGTATACTTCTATTTCAAATACCCCAAAGCAACAAATACTTACAGAGCTTAACCAAGAAAAAAGATCTAGTTTGAAACCCACAAAAATACACTCTGCAACTAATATGAAGAAAAGTACAAATACAAAAAACCCCACAAAGCTATGCTTTTAATCAAGTCCATTGTCTTTTCAATCAGACATAGACTCTAGTGTACTGTACTGTTTCCTAGGAAAAAAAAAATGCAAACTCATTATTCTGTGAAATCCTGCGTATTCAGTTAACTTCACATTCTCTAATAGTTCATCTAAATTTACCAGGACTGCTCACAAAACATGAAGTTAAGGTCTGATATTAATCTTTACAGTATCAAGGTAAACATCTGCAACTGTGGACAGTCACATTCTCTTAAGTTGATCCTGTGTCCTTTGCTTCCCCTCCATCCTGTCAGTGGATGTGTAGTACAGTCTGGCCTTTGCTGTAAACAGAAAAAGACACTTCAGAACAAAATGGTTTTCCTTGGTATTTCCCAGGGGGCAAAGACACTAAATTACACATTCATTCAGTTTCTCTTTACACAACCAATGAAAACACCTACCACAAATCATGTGACTAACATTGGATGCAACTGACTTTAAAATTAATTCCTTTTTACAGTTTCACTGGAGTCAGAGGGCAACACCATTCAAAATATATTAAGTGCATTCTTCCATCTAATGCAGTTCTGATTCCTAAATGCATATTTTATCAGGCATAGTCTGGTAACTTTCTTTTCTATTTTTAAAGATGCTGCCAACAATTTAAACCTCAGCAATTTTTGTGAACAAGAAACCTGCTTTCCCTTCTTTTGCTCTATCCAGCCCCTCTAAAAAAAAATCTCCTTGTGGTACATATAAGGCTTTTGTTTCAGTATAATAACAGACATATTGATCAATATGTGTAGCTAGATGAGAAATTACTGTTTCTGAAATGACTTATCAAATAGATAATATTAGCAAGGTACTAAATATTATTGGTTGTTTTCTAATTTCAAGCACACTTAGAATAAATTATATATATAAATATTATTTTGAAGGTAGAGAAGTACTTGGATATCTAAACATCTTATAACACAAAACTTATCCATAAGTTTTTACCAAAATGTTTAGTTAGGAATTAGTCCAGTAACAGTAATATGCCTTCCCTGTCTTTTTACTATTAAAAAAGATGGAAATTCCCTATTTCTTTTTGTCCTATCTTTCTACGCTTCAACTTTTTAAAACCTCCTGTGATGTCTCTGTATTGTGTGATCCATACTTTATCTACAGGTAAGAGAACAGAACCAAGGGTAACTTCTTAAATTACAGTATTTATTTCTTTTTATTATATTTACATATAATATGTTCCCATGCTGTTATTGTAAATCACTTAAGAGCTTCTATGGAAATATAGAATCATAGAATCATGGAGTGGCATGTGATGGAAGGGACCCTTAAGGACCAACTAGCCTAACCACCCTGCAATGACCAGGGACGACTTCAATCAGATCGGGTTGCTCAGAGCCCCAGCCAACCTGACTGTGAACACATCCAGGGAAGTATGGGGCACCTATCACCCTTATGGGCAACCTGTTCCAGTGTTTCACCACCCTCTGTCAAAGACTGAAATGGTTCATTCCTTAAATGTTGTTATTAAGGAGTTTTGCCCATTATAGCAAAAACTGGCCACCACAGCCCAACCCTCCCTGAAGATGCCTGACTGGAACTTTGCTCTGTGAATTAAGCCACCTAGATAAGATAAAGGGGACACTATTGTTCAGTCTTCTCAGGTCTAGGGAGAAGTAAGCAAGGCTGAGGGAAAGGAATGCATCCACAAGAAGGCCAGATCCAGCAGAAAATCGTCCCTGGCTGGGCTTAGAGTGGGTGAGCCCATAGCTCACAGAGGCCAAGTTTACACTGACCTCAAACCATGGGGGAAAGAGGAGGTTTCACGTGTGTGGCATAACCTCTGGTCAGAGGCACTGAATGCCCATCCTCCCTTACACAAACTGGCTCAGCTGTGTAACTCCCAACCCCAGGAAGGCCATGTCCATGGGACATTCACTTGGGAGGCAGTTGAGGGAGTGTCACAATCCATCAAAGACACCCTGAAGTGCTCCCCAGACTTATTTGTGAGGTCTTGCATCACAGGACTGCACGTGGTAAAAAGTAATGCAACAGACCCAGAGTCTGCTGCAAGAGACAGTGTCAAACTGCCCCCTGCCACCCCCCAGCCCCAGGGAAGGTACCTGGGCATTCCCACCAGGCCTGAACATATATTAATCCATAGGATGCTATGTTTTAATGGGACCCTCACCACCAAGAAGACCAGCAGGAGAGGATCGTCAGGATGCCAGTGGGATCCAGAGAGTGGTGAAATTTTCTTTAATCTTCCTCTGTCACTCTCCTTCTGTCTCCCCTCTCTTTCTTTTTCTCCCTTTTTCTCTCTCTCTCCAATATTTACTATTAAATAAAATTCATAATATTGACTTTGACATATGGTCTTGCTTGCACCTTAATTCAGGCAGAGGTATTTTTAATATTTTTAAGAACTGGATCATAACACCCTCATGAAAAAAATTATTCTTTGTATTGAGTCTGAGTGTACTTTGTTTTAGCTTAAAACCTTTACCCCATGTCCTGTGACTACAAAAATGTCTTTTAAAAGTGTACCAAACATTTTAATGAAAATTTGGAGCTGTTTCAGCTGAAAAAACCTTGTACAACCTTTGAAACAATCATATCACAGTATTTGGGCAGGAATAATCTCCATGCAATGCAACAGATTTGCACACAACCACAAATATATGTCAAAACCAAAAAGCTTCAAAAATATTTTCATTCTGGAAGTTCATTGAAACTGTGATATTTTTAATTAGGCTACTTCTACAGGCCTTTTGAGATATGACTGAAAGCTACTAATATATTTTTTCCAGGAATGTGGAAGAATAAAATATTCATATAACGTTTTTTTCTCCATTTTCCTTGTGTAAATTGAATCCTGCGTAGGCATTTGTGTTGTTCTTTTCCATTAACTCACAGTGTTCAATATACTTGGGGGTACAGATCGCCATTTCAAAGGTAGGATATTTAATTAAACTACTATCACCACTTAACTTTACCACCTCCTCCAAATTCCACCTTCCTCCACTTTTCTCCTTGTGAAAAGAATGATAATCAAGATCAAGGATTAAAGCTGAAATGATAAAATGCTGACACAATTTTCCTTGTTTGGTTGGGTTTTTTTCTTCCTTTTTACTTTGCGAAGAATGCAGGATTCTTCTTCCAGTCTTTTGTCACCACTCTGCAGTCCACCCAGAATCACAGCAAGTCTGCTCTTTCTGAAGCAGACCTCCCTTTCTCTCTCCAAGCTCTTATGATCACAGGAGAATAGCCTCTCTTCAGGAGCAGAGATTTTACCAATCCTACCTGAATTCTAGTTCTGAGCAACCTCTTTTTCTTTTTTTTCTTATTCTTTTTTTTTTTCCACAACTAAGACTGTTCTTCACTCTGAACTTGCAACATCCTGTGACTATATATTTTTATTCACTCAGATCAGGAAACACCATGTAAATCCAAATAATCAGCCAGGCCTGTCTAAATTCAAGCACATTGAGATTGACAACCATCTTAAAAGTTGCTCCTTTTTATAGTCCTTTTAAGAGACAAGGAAAAGCTTGAGGAGCTGGGACCCAAAGAGTGTGTTCATGTGGTATGAAGAGACCATCTTTTAAAGTTAGCTTTTTTTTCAGGAAATGAGCACAAGGAGTCACAATATATCAAAGTCTGTTTAGTTCACCACTTTGATTATCTTCAATCAAATTGTTTCTTCTATGAATGAATGAAGCATCACCACTGAACAAATCACTTTATTATGCTGTCATTATTGAGAAAAACTGTCTGCAAAAAAACATTGCAGAAGTTGTTTCACAATGGTTCTTTGGACAATACTTGATAACAGGCTCAAACTAAAGATCCATTTATTCTCATACATCTGTTTGCTTCCTGTGGTTTAAATAGTCTATGTACTAATACAATGCTTCACTTTCAAAAACTGAATTAGTCAGCGTAAAATCAATCTATCACAACTTTTCTCAGTGCTAAGGAACAGTGCAGTAACTGTTATTTTGCATAATGTTTTTACAGATGTTTGATGGATTGTTAGGCCAAAGATCAGGAGATAGCATAAATTTTATTCAATATGTGGAGCAGATATGCATCAGTAAAGTATGTCTACATGTTGGGTGTTGACACCAGATTTTTTACTGCAACCCTGAGAAACAAATCTTTGAAGTGGATCTTCCAGCACCTTTCATTAATTATGCACCCTGAAATCTCAAATATTTTTAGAATCTCAAAAATCAGGTATTGTTACAACACAATCAGGAATGAGCCTTTTAGATAGAAAAAAAGAAAAAAACACATAATCAATCAAACAAACAAACCAACCAAAAACGCCAGCTTCTCAAAGAGATAGAGTAGGCTTAGAAAACAAAACCAGTGCCTAGCATTAGAGTTCAAGGATATCACCTCCCTGCTTCCTGTGTCCTTGCTGTGTAGATGTTCTCTTTTCCAAGCTTTCTGCCATCTACCACTTATGTGATTGTCTGGTTTGCAACAAATTCTATAAACTCCTTATTGACCCCTAGGAAAATTCCTTTCTGTTAACTCCAAGGCCTGCTGCTTCTGCCAGAAGCCCATTTCAGCAAAGCCCCTCCAACTCCACTCCAAGTCTTCATTATTCTGACAACCCATTTTCTTAGACTGAAGAGCCTGTCCCACTGCACTCTGCAGAAATCCCCAAGCTAAGGGTGTTCATTCCTCAAATGCAGTCTCTTGTCTCCTACATAGCTCTGCCTAACCTGGTATGCCGCAACAGCAAAGTAAATAGAGTTTCCTTGTTGTTGCTATTTAGCCTCACCCTAGGAGGAACACAGATGAACAATTCACAGAATCTATCTCAAGTGACAAAACCAAAATGTTTGTATCTGTACATAATTGGCTGAAAAAAAATTAGTGGTTTAAAACTGCAAAACTTTTCCCTACTATTACACTTTGGTGCTGTGTATCAATAAATCAGCCTAGATACAAGGACCAAACTAGGTTAATTAACATCCAGTTTCATTAATATTTGCTTAGAATTGTCTCTACAGCACATGAATGTATGGAACATTGATGTATTCCAAATCATATTTAGTATTATTAACTGCTCCCTGATGCTTGCTAGTACTGCCAGAGCAGAAAGAAATGTGTGTTAAAAATGAAATTAAAATAAGAATTTTAAAAAAAGACATAAAGCTTGCATAAAATTAGATGAATTTTCTTCTCTTGCTCTACTTACTACTTGCAATTGTAATTTCAAGCTGTTTGTTTGTGTGCAGAAGCAATGCCTGTTGGATCACATTAACCTGCATGTAGAAGTGTGAGCAATCAAATCCTATTAATTTCAAAGAGGATTCTTAAAGAGGAATGTTTAGTTGATGCAAATTAATTAAACATTTTATGACAACGCTAGCAAAAATAAATGGTATTAAGACCAAAATTTGTAAGCATAATGAAACAGAAAGGAGCAGAGCTGGTAGCATAGGTCTGTTACAGTCTCAAGGCCTTTGCCTTCATCACATGTTGTCACGTGCAAATTCAATTGAAGTAGAACTAGTTGTCTGTCCCAAATTGCAGGAGCAACAAAGTATCGTTCCACTGCAGAGCAGGAGGGAACCATCTGGTAGCCAGAGCAACAACCAAGCCAGTTCACCAGAGGATTCTATACATCCGTGAACCAGGTGCTCCTGCAACACCTGCTTTGTCATGAATTTAATTTCTACTACAGATTTACGTCTCTGAACATCAGCAAAAAGAAATAAAAACCTTGCACTATATTGACAGAGCTGAAGCAAATCGTGTTCTGATGATTCTGACTCACTAAATATAATCATTTTGGCTGGGATAGAGTTAATTTTTTTTCTGCAGTAGCTTGTATGGTGTTACATTGTGGTTTTGTGTCCAAAACAGTGTTGATAACACATTAATTTTTTAGCTGCTGAACAGTGCTAGCACAGCATCAAAGTCTTTTCTGCTTCTCACACTGCCCTGAGTTGGCTGAAGGTGCACATAAATTTGAGGAGTACACAATTGGGACAGCTGACCTGTAGGTACAAAAATGCTGTTAGTGAGGATCTTCTTGTTATTTTTCTAAGTCCGTGAGAGACTTTTCTCTCTCACAGAAGAGGTAGCAGGGAATGTAAACAACCAAGCCACCTGCAACCTTGGAAAGTCTTGTTTATGGTATAGTAGAAAATATTTTGATAATGGATGTTTTAGGATTTTGGCCAATCACCCCCAAGGGGTGGCTGGTCCTTTGTCCAATTAGACTATGAAGAAAAAAGTCTATAAAAGAGTTTGTAAAATAATTAAATAAATCAATCTTGCTGCACAATTCCTGCCTGCTGGATCTTCTTCTCCTCCTCCTCCCTATAGCTGCGGGACACGGTGATATACCGTAGGAACCAGGCCTGCGGTAATATTTGGTGCTGCCCGACGTGATTTGCACTCTCTGACGTGTCCTGCTGCTGCGAGCCAAGCCGAATTCCTGTAGAGGTACGCTGTTCCTTTTCCCCCCTGGGACCGGGAGGTCCGACAGAACTGAGAAATGGCGAACAGCGGCTCACAGAACGACGCTGTCGTACTGGTCTGGAAAGGTGTGTTTAGCATATTGCACACCTCCATTCCTGAAAACTCAGTTCGGGAATTATTAGACTGGGCTACTTTAAAAGGGATTTCCATGGACAGAGATACTGCCCTGGACTTTGCCTTATGGCAGGAACTCGGCTCTGCTGTCCGACACGAGCTCCCGACTGGGGAGCCGGCAGCGTTAGAATTATACAAAACCTGGCGTTCATTATTTTTTCTGCTGACAGCCCTTGACTGTGATAGCAGGGCTGGATCGCCTGTCTCGGTGAGGAGTGACGGAGGAATGTCCGAGGGGGGCCCCGCTGACTGGGCTTCTGGGGCAAGTGATGGTGGATTCGGAATAACCCCCCCGGCTCCACAGGCAGAGCCTGCGCTGGCTCACCCTGCACAGTCTCAGGACTCCGCAGCCCCCAGGGACCCCGCGCCGCCAGAGGCGGGGGGGTCAGGGCAGAGGCAGGGCGCACAGCCTGCCTTGCCGTTCAGCTGGACGGCAGCCACGGCTTATCCAGGGCCGCAGATCAGCGGCTTAGCCAACTGGACGCCCAGAGAGCGTCCTAGTTCGGTTCCGTATGCACCTGGATCTAACTTAGCGGGCGTAGCGCCGGGCGTGCCCCCCCGGAACTGCCTGGCTGTGCTCCGCTGCCCTCCCTGGCGCTGGACTGTTCTGCGCAGTCGCAGAACCGAACTATGGACCCTTTTATGCAGCATTTGCCTTTTCTGGCGGAGCCGCGAAACCTATCCCAAAGGATGGGGGACTTGCTCAGCCTGTTGGAGCGGAAAATGCCCGAGCCCGCGCCGCAAGCGGCGCCAGCGCCGGCCGTGCCGCCCGCGCCGCCCGCGGCCCCCCCGCCAGAAGCGGGAGACGCAGCTCCGAGCCGAGAAACGGCGCAGCCGGCGACGAAACCGGGAACAGCGCTGCCGCGGGAAAACGCGGAAGCGGCGGCGGCTGCGCAGCGGCGGGCAGAGGCGGCGGCGCCGGGAGCGCCCGCAGAGAACGGACCGGCAGCGGCGCCGGGCGCGTCCGCAGAGCGCCGGCCAGAGACGGCGGCGCCGAGCGCGCCCGGGGAGCGCGAAACAGCGGCGGAAGCGGCGACCGCGCCGAACGCGGCTGCTGTGCGGGAGACGAGCGCGGCGCCGGCTGCGGCGCCGAGCGCAGTCGTAGTTCCAGAGTCGGCTGCAGCTTCAGTACCAGCTCGGTCGGATCTGGCCGAGACGGCCTCCCGTAAAGAGACTGCTGTAAAAACTGCCGCGCAGCCAGCTGCAGTCTGTCCTGTCTGTTCTGGCTCTGGCGAACTTAGCCAAAGTGCCTCACCTCCCCGTACATTTCTGTTCCCTCCCAGCACCCCAAAGTTGCCTTTGCCTGATGATTCCTCGTCAGGCAGTGAGGCAGATGAGGTTCTGGCCTCAGGTCGTCAGGCGGCTGTGGCCGCGCGGCGAAGAAAAAGGCTGCGCCGGTCTCGCCCTTGGACCTTTCCGGACTGCACGGTAACAGTGCGTCCGACGCATCATAATCGCTTCCTAGAGTCTCTTAAGGTGCAAGCATTGGGGGAGGGTGACTGGAGGTTATTAGAAATCCTTGGACTGCCAAATAGATCTGAGGATTCTGGGGGTAACCGGGGAGCTGTTACACTCCATCCGCAGGCTGTGCCCGACGTTCAGGATGGTACTGGTTCCTCAAAAGAGATCCGAGCTTTCCCAGTGTATAAGGCTCTCCCAGATTCAGGAGAGCGTGACAAGCATGAGGTAATTGCTTGGAAAGTTGCCCAGGACCTCCAATCCAAGGTGGCACAATATGGGCTAGGTTCTGCTGAGGTTATGCAAATAATAAGGGTGATAAATACAGATTTGCTTTCTCCATTTGATATCAGACACTTAGGTCAAATTCTATTTCAACCTGTACAATTTACAGTTTTTGAAACAACCTGGAGAAAGCTGGCCAAGAAGACTGCATTAGCAAATTTGCAGCTCCCTGCTGCTGATCCTAGACAGACAGCAGGAGTGGATGCTTTGATGGGGACTGGTCCCTTCTCTGATCCCAGTCTACAGGGTAACTTGCCCTCTAGCATCCTGCAGCAAGCACAACAGGTCGGCATGGCTGCCCTGTTAAAAACCATAGAGTTGTCAGCACCCAGAAAGCGATATACTGAAATAGTTCAAGGGAAATCAGAGTCATTCCTTTCTTTTGTAGAGAAAGTTGCTGCTTCTCTCGAGAAGCAGGTTGAAGATGACGGGTTAAGACAGTTGTTGTTAAGGCAGTGAGAGATAACGCAAACGAGGAGTGCAGAAAAATCATAGATGCCTTACCAGGGGATCCTGAGGTAACAGACATGGTCGAAGCCTGCGCTAAGGTGGGATCTGGGAACCAGAGAAGGTCTGCTTTGGCTGCGTTCCTGCAGCCTGTTCACGCATCTTCTGGTCATGAACCAAAGCAACCAAAACAGGTGAAGAAACGGAAGCGGCCTAAGCCTAGCCAAAAAGAGAACACACCGATCCCCCAGTGCAAAAGGTGTGGCAGGCCAGGGCATTGCACGGGCTACTGTAGATCCCGGACTCATGCCAATGGTCAGCCTTTGTCAGGAAACTTCCGCCGGGGTGCAAGGAGGGGGAATTGCTCTCCGATGCAGTCACTCCCCCAGGGAGTGGCACAGGTACAGGCACAGGCCTACCCAGCCACCCTAGAGACGGCACCCAGGGATCAGACGGCACCTAGGGATCAGACGGCACCCACGGATCAGACAGGTTTGACGTCCACACCACAGCCGCAGTCGTCTTAGACTCTAGCGGTATTTATAAGGTTCCCTTGGATGCATATGGACCCTTAGCCCAGGGATCCAGTGCGATGCTGGTGGGAAAACCTGATGTTGCCCATCAAGGAATCTTAGTGCACTCAGGAGTTATTGATGCTGACTTTAAAGGTCAGATTTGCGCTATGGTCTCCATGCAAAAACCCCCTGTAACTATTCCTGAAAAGACCTGCCTTGCTAAATTGGTGCCTTTTAAGTCTTGTGTCCCCAGGATAGAGCAACAAACTCACGAAGATAACGGCAGTGGATCTACGGGACTTCCGCAGGCCTTCTGGACTGCAGACATCTCTGACCAAAGGCCACAGATGACATGTACCCTGATCCTGCCGAACGCCCATCTGCCCCGGATTCAGCTTCGAGGTTTGATTGATACGGGTGCTGATGTAACCATCATCTCCTTCTCTGCGTGGCCTCCCTCATGGCCTTTAGCCCCGGTGGGATCAGCCATCGCAGGATTAGGAGGATCCACACAGAGCTATCTAAGCGAACGGCCTGTGGTGGTGAAGGACTCAGAGGGGCGCACAGCTACAATCAGGCCTTATGTTGCTACCACTTCCCTTAACCTTTGGGGGCGGGATGTGTTGGCAGCTTGGGGTGTACGGATTGGGACAAATTTTTAGCAGGGGTCACTGTGTGTAAGGGCGCACAGCATCCTACGCTGCCTTTGCGGTGGTTGACTGACACACCAGTCTTTGAGCCGCAGTGGCCCCTACCAAAAGAGAAGTTAGACGCCCTTCATCAGCTGGTTCAGGAACAGTTGCAACAGGGGCACCTTGAACCTTCTACTAGCCCCTGGAACACTCCTGTTTTCGTAATTAAGAAGAAATCAGGGAAATGGAGGTTATTGCAGGACCTCCAGAAAGTTAATGCAGTAATGGAAGGTATGGGGGCATTGCAACCTGGCATGCCCTCTCCCACCATGATTCCTACGGGGTGGGACATCCTGATCATTGATTTAAAGGATTGTTTTTTCACAATTCCTTTGCATCCTGATGACAAACCAAAATTTGCCTTTACTGTGCCTGCCATTAACAATGCTGAACCTGCTAAGAGATACCAATGGAAGGTCCTCCCTCAAGGGATGAGGAACAGCCCAATTATCTGTCAGTGGTATGTCGCCCAAGCTTTAGCCGGAGTTCGCAAGCAGTTTCCTGATGCACGCTGCTACCACTACATGGATGATATCCTGGTGGCAGCGTCCACTCGGGACGAGCTGCTGAGAATACAGCCTCAGCTGCTCGCTGCTCTGCATGCCTATGGATTAGAGGTAGCTCCGGAGAAAGTTCAACAGCATCCTCCTTGGAAATATTTAGGAGTGAAAATTTTGGACCAAATTATCCAACGCCAAGAGGTGCAATTCCCGGATTCGATTAAAACCTTGAATGATGCTCAAAAGCTGTTGGGTGTCATCAATTGGTTACGACCTTATTTAGGTCTAACTGCAGAGCAGCTTTCCCCTCTTTTTAATTTATTAAAAGGGGACCCTGGTCTGAATTCACCTCGGGAGTTGACTCCGGAAGCGCAGCAAGCACTGCAGGAAGTCCAACGGGCTGTTTCCGCTCGTCAGGTTTATCGAGTGGATCCCTCCATTGCTATCACTGTTTACATTACTATTCCAGACCTCCATCCTACAGGTATCATTGGCCAGTGGAATGCACAATGGCCTGATCCTTTGCATATCCTAGAATGGGTCTTTTTGCCTCACCAGCCAAAAAGGACGGTGACCACAGTGTTTGAATTGGTCGCTTCTCTGATAATCAAATGCCGTCAACGGTGTTTGCAACTGATGGCTGCGGATCCTGCAGTAATTGTCATTCCGATCTCAAAGGAATACTTTGAGTGGAGCCTCATCCATAGTGCTCCTTTGCAAAGCGCGCTGCAAAACTTTTCAGGGCAGATCACTTACCATCTGCCCAGCCATAAATTACTGCAGCTGGCAAAATCGACCGTACTTTCCTTGCGGCCGAGAAATAGCCGAGTGCCGGTGCAAGGACCCACCGTCTTTACGGATGGTTCAGGGAAAACTGGGAAAGCCATTGTTACCTGGAAGGAGGGATCGGAATGGCAGGTGCTGAAGGAACACGAGTCAGGCTCTGCTCAGTTAGTTGAATTAAGGGCTGTTACCATGGCTTTTCAGCGATTCTCACAGGAACCTTTGAATTTGGTTACTGACTCTGCTTATGTAGCAGATATAACTCAACGCTTAGATTGTTCACTTCTGAAGGAGGTGAACAATGCGGCTCTGTTTTCACTGTTGCAAACCTTGTGGTCTGCGATTCAGGCTCGAGTGCATCCGTATTACATTCTGCACATTCGAAGCCACACCAATTTACCAGGGTTTCTAACAGAAGGCAATGCCAGGGCTGACATGCTGGCCAACCCTGCGTGGGTAGGGCCTCAGCCTGACAAAATTGCACAAGCCAAGGCATCGCACGGTTTCTTCCATCAAAGTGCACATACCCTGCAGAAGCAGTTCCATTTAACGCCAACCGAGGCGCGCGACATTGTCAGCGCTTGTGCTGACTGTCATGGACTCGCTGCGCCTTTGCCAGCAGGGGTAAACCCCAGAGGGCTAAAAGCCTTGCAGATTTGGCAAACGGATGTAACTCACATCCCAGAATTTGGTCGGCTGAAATATATGCACGTGTCTATTGACACTTTCTCCTCGGCTATGTGGGCTACTGCTCACACTGGAGAGAAGGGCCGTGATGTCATTGCCCATTGGAAATTGGCTTTCTCAGTCCTGGGCGTGCCAGCTTCTGTGAAAACCGATAATGGTCCTGCCTACGCCTCGGAGAAGACGCGGCAGTTTTTACACCTATGGGGTGTAGACCATACCTTTGGTATCCCACATTCTCCTACTGGCCAAGCCATTGTCGAACGCGCTCATGGTACCTTGAAGCGTGTTTTGGACAAACAGAAAAGGGGAATGCATGGATGTTGGGGAAGATGAAACAGGAAAGCCTTGGAAATATGATTGCCTGACAAAAGATTTTGGGAATATGAAAACTACAGGCAACATCGAAATGAAAGCCACTTTTGAAATACCAGGTCTTAGTTACTGAACAACTAGAAAACAATGGTATGGCCACTGAAGTAATCCCCTCTTGATGGAACAATACCCTCTGCTTGCAAACAGGTCCAAGGGTCAGAGCAGACCCTACTAGCTCAGCAGAAGGGGTCCAAAGAGTAGTTTTTAGAAGTTAAGATGTAACACTCTATGGTAATATAAGAACTCTTATAGGCTGTATGTAAATGCTATAGGATTTGTATCTTGTATTAGATTGGTTAGTGACAATTAGAATATTCAGTACAGAAGATGATTTATTGTATTGTAACCAGGACTTCAGACATTCTCTCTCTTCTATTCATTCTCTCTCTTCCACTTCTACTCTTGCTCCTACTCTCTCTCTCTCTCTCTCTCACCCGTTCACTCTCTTGCTCTCTTGGGCCTGCTCAGAGCTGAGTCTAGCAGCTCTGAGCAGTGCCCCAATACCCACGCCCTTTACAATAAACCGACTGTGTCCCAAGACCTGCCTATAGAGATCTCTCGTCTCCATCCGTCACCGTCTACGTCCGGCCGTCCCGACTGGACCCCAGAACCCCCGAAACCTACAGTCTGGCGCCCACCGTGATTGCCGAACCCACACCCAGCACCTGCAGTCTGGCGCACAACGTGATTGAACGCCCGGTTCAGCTTTCTCCATCTGTAGGACTTTTCTCCATGGACGGTAACTAAAAGACCAGTTATAGCCACCTAGAACTTGTCGTGAGCACGGCATACTGATGCTGCGCATCGTAATAGCTGGAGCTCTGTAATTCTGCTGAGGCAGCCTTCGAGCACGGGGATTACCTGGAGCTCTTGGAGGCAATTGCCTGGCAGCCCTCGAGCACGGGCCGCCACTGCTGCGCAGCGGCCCCCTGGAGCTCTTTGAGGAAGTCTGCCGTATCACCCCTCGAGCACGGACACGCTGCTAAGCAGTGCTGACTGGAGCTCTGCTGAGGGAAATCTGCCGCACGCCCCGAGCACAGGCGAGTAGTGCTGAGCACCGCCTGCGCTGGAGCTCAGTGCGGACCCACCCGTGAGGTCCTGAGCACGGAAAGCCGTTGCCAAGCGACGACTGAAATCGGAGCTCTGGGAAAGGACCGAAAAGCGGCGTCCTGAGTGCTGAGTGGAGTGACTGGCCAGCCCCCCACGACAGACATCTGAGTAAGGACGCTGCTCCTGCGACATCACCTAAGTGAGTATCATACTGGTCTAAAAAAATGGGACAAACCCACTCTGCCCATGACAGAGATCTCTATAAGCAACTTAAGCATTTACTTATAAGCTCTGGTCCAAGTCAGTTGCCTAAACACGAGCTAAAAAATCTTTTAGAATGGACCCGACTTAATTTCCCAAATGCTGACCGTTCAGCCGTCTTTACAAGAGACTTTTGGGACACAGTTGGAGTTAAGCTCTTTAATAATATCTCCTACCGAGATATGGCAGCTGCACAGCTGATCCCAGCTTGCAGAGCGCTGGTAGAGCTGTTTGCTGCGGTGGCGCCGCCTGCAACAGTCACCCCGCCGAGCCCAGCTCCGGCTGCGAGTCCGCCCCTTGCTGTCGCAAGCCCGCAGCGGAGCATGGCCCCCGCCCCTCCGCCGGACCCCGCGGCTCCGATACCCGCGGTCCGGCTGACGCGCGCCGCCCCGCCCCCCGCGCTCGTGGCCCCCGCGCCCGTTACCCCGGCCCCAGCCACCCCACCGGACCCTACGGCCCCTCCCGCCATCCCCGCCATCCCGCGCGTCCCCGCTGCCCCATCCCCCGCGGCCCCCGCTACCCCATCCCCTGCGGCCCCCGCCCTCAGTGCCAGCGTCTCCGCGGCCCCGCCCCTTGCCCCTGCCCCCCCGTGCCCCCCCCGGTTCCGTCACCGCGGCTCCACCCCCCCCTGCTGCCGTCATTGCTACCCCACCCCCCGCTGCTGACATCATGATGGCCCCGCCCCCCGGCGGTACCCCCGGCGGGACCAGCGCCTACCCCCCTGCTACCTACGGGTGTTACCCCTCCCCCAGCCGCGCCGGTTATGGCCATGGCTGCCATTATAGCCGGCCCCCCCCAAAGCCAAGCGGCGACCCTTCTTCCAGCCCCCCAGGTCCCCCCCCCCCACACGGCGCCGATGATAGCCATTGTTCCATCCGCGTCTGCCACTGCTGCGTCTTCACAGTCCCCTGCCGCTCCCGAAACACTGGTGCCCAGAGCGCCGGCCACGGCCGCGCTGCTGTCTCCAGCACCCCCTGTGCACGTTACTGCAGGAACCCTACCCCCCCACCCTGCCGTTCAAGCGCACACAGCACGCCCCGAGCGGTCGCCCAGCCCCGTGGCAGCACAGACGCCTGTGTCTACTCCCGCCCCTGCCGCCGTTTCTGTGCGGTTCCCCGATCCCGGCACACCATCGCTTGCGCTGGGAGCGCCCCAGCTCCGCGAGCCACTTGATGCCGGTGCCGCGCTGCCTGCACAGAGGTCTGCAGTCTCCTCCGTTCCTGCCGCTGCTCCAGCCCCGCCTCCCGGCACCGCCGCCCCGCCACCACCCACCCCAGCCCAGCCTACAAGCTTCCAGCAGCAGCACGCCGCGATCCAGCCACCAGCCCTCCTGCCTCCCGTGACCGCAGCCCCAGCCCCTGGTTCTGCAGTCCTGCCATCTCCCGCTCTGCCCGAACCGCCCGCCACACGGACTGCTGCCCTTACAGCCTACCGCGCGGACCTGATGACGCAACACGCGCATGCGCCATTGCTGCAACTCCCGGACCAGTGGTATCAGTCCGCTCAGACTTCTCCAATCTCAGCACCGCTCCCGGGACCAGCCGCGCATCCTCCCGCGACTCCGCCGCGCAGCTCCACCCCGCCTCCTCGCCCGCCGCCACCGAGATCGGCTGCACCACTCCCGAACTCTGCCGTTCCATCGCTGCCCCTGCCGGGTCCCATCCCCGCGCCGCAGCCGCCCCCGCCGGGGTCCCCCGACACCGTACAGCCGTATCCCTCCGCGCAGCGCAGCCTTGCCTCAGAAGCCGCGAGCAAGGGGGGAACCGAGAGCAATAATGCAGCTCCAGTGGCAGGGGAGACGGAGAGCCCCTCTGCCGGAGCTGATGCTTTAAATCTAACACAAGTAAACTCTGAAAAGCAGCCAGATTTGTTTGCAATAAGCCCCAGAGTCCCGCCGGCAAGCGGCGGGGATCTTGCAACCCAGAAAGAGAAAACGAGTTCTGAAAGTTTGTCAGCGCTACCTTCTGAATCAAAAAATCCTCCAAAGTGCTCAGATTATTCTAAATTAACAGATTGCCATGAAATAAGACCCCAAATCTATAAAGATGAAAGTCTTAGTCTATTAACTAAGCCTGTGATAGCTAGCCAACAGCCTGACAGTCCTAAAATGTGGGCTCCCATCTCCACTCTCCAAATTAAAGAACTAAAAAGTGCTGTAAGATACAGTGGCATTTGCTCACCGTATCTTAAACAACTGCCAAAAAGTACCCTAAAAGGAACACATCAAACTTTAAAACGCATTTTAAATCAACAGAAAAGGGGAAAAGCCCAGGCTACACCTCAAAGAAGGTTGAATAAAGCCTTGTATGTTTTTAATTTCTTGAACAGCTCTGCAGAAGAGCCTGAACCCCCCATCTATAGACATTTCCTAAACAACAAAAAAGCAAAACTGAAAGAGCACCCTCCAGTTTTAATTAAGAATTTAGCATCAGGAAAAATAGAAAGACCTTATGATCTTATAATGTGGGGAAAGGGATTTGCATGTCTCTCCACAGGTGAAGGAACCAAGTGGATTCCAGCAAAGAACGTGAAGCTGTACCACGCATCAAAGCCCACTGTCTGTTCCACTTCAGGCAGTGACCCCGCGAGTAGAAGCCGAGAAGCCGGCACTGAAATGTGAACTCGGCAGAACCACTGAGAGAAGATTGTCTGCCAGAAACAGCTCGAGAAAAGAATGGAGTTTTAGCATTATTTGTGTAGATGCATGTTGCTTTTAACCTTTTGTTTTTGTTTTTATAATGAAGCTTTACCTGTAAATCAACCAAAGACAAATGTCTGGGTTGCTTTAGCCAAATCTGCAGGCTCCGATACCATCTGTCTATCTGACACAAGCCCTGACAAACCTTTTTCAACCTGTTTAGTTGGAATGCCTTTTCCAGAAGGTTTTGATAATGTTACTCTTGATAAGTACTGGCCATACGATGATCACATTTCTCCAACTACCAGCCATAAACACCAAACTTATATTGATAATTCTAAAATTGATAAATCTGACCTTCAAGAGCTAGAAATCCTAGGCTCGTTAACTATGGATACCCGCTATTTCTTTCACTTTCTAGGAGAAAACGGTCCTCATTTAAATGTTACCCCATATCACCCAGCTTATAGCAATGTAACTTCTTGGTGCAACCAAGCTAAGCTTCTTATATATGATGAACCTCATGCAGATCGTTTTAACAAACTTCCTATTCGATTCCCTAGAGGAATTTGGCTCATCTGTGGAGACAGAGCCTGGCAAGGTATACCTTCAAAAATAGATGGTGGCCCTTGTGCTCTGGGACAACTTACAGTTATTGCTCCCAGTGTCAAAGAAGTAATCAAAAAGAAAAACAGAAAAATTAGATCTTCCTGGGGACATCAGTATGAGAGCGACTGTGATAGTGACTTTCATCCTTGGAACTCTGAAAAATCAATTGTTGCGAGCATTTTTCTTCCTCAGTTAAGTTCCTCAATTGCACTAAAACAGTTAAACAAGTTGGGATGTTGGCTCAGCAAGGAGGTAAATGCCACCTCTACTATGATCAGTGATTTGTTAACCGATGAAGAGGCAGTCAGACATGCCACTTTACAAAATAGAGCTGCCATTGATTATCTTTTATTAGCACATGGGCATGGCTGTGAAGATTTTGAAGGATTATGCTGTATGAACTTATCCGATCATTCTGTTTCCATTCACAAACAGTTACAAAACCTAAGGGACCTAGCTAACCAAATTACAACAGATAACTCGTCTTGGCTAGACAGTTTGTTTGATGGTTGGAGCTTTGCACCCTGGCTAAGGGAACTCTGTAAAATAGGCTTGATTATTCTAGTAGTAATAATTATAGTTTTAGTAGCAGTACCTTGTATACTTCAGTGTGTGCAAAAAAATGACGAGTAGGACTATGTCTAATATCTTAATTGTCTGTCGGAAAGGGGGGAATGCATGGATGTTGGGGAAGATGAAACAGGAAAGCCTTGGAAATATGATTGCCTGACAAAAGATTTTGGGAATATGAAAACTACAGGCAACATCGAAATGAAAGCCACTTTTGAAATACCAGGTCTTAGTTACTGAACAACTAGAAAACAATGGTATGGCCACTGAAGTAATCCCCTCTTGATGGAACAATACCCTCTGCTTGCAAACAGGTCCAAGGGTCAGAGCAGACCCTACTAGCTCAGCAGAAGGGGTCCAAAGAGTAGTTTTTAGAAGTTAAGATGTAACACTCTATGGTAATATAAGAACTCTTATAGGCTGTATGTAAATGCTATAGGATTTGTATCTTGTATTAGATTGGTTAGTGACAATTAGAATATTCAGTACAGAAGATGATTTATTGTATTGTAACCAGGACTTCAGACATTCTCTCTCTTCTATTCATTCTCTCTCTTCCACTTCTACTCTTGCTCCTACTCTCTCTCTCTCTCTCTCACCCGTTCACTCTCTTGCTCTCTTGGGCCTGCTCAGAGCTGAGTCTAGCAGCTCTGAGCAGTGCCCCAATACCCACGCCTTTTACAATAAACCGACTGTGTCCCAAGACCTGCCTATAGAGATCTCTCGTCTCCATCCGTCACCGTCTACGTCCGGCCGTCCCGACTGGACCCCAGAACCCCCGTAACCTACACATGGAGAAACCCCACAGAGCCGACTAGCAAAAGCTTTGTATACAATTAATCACCTTACAGTACCACAAAATTCAAATAATCCTGTTATTCTGAATCATTTTCTCTCATTGCAGTCTGCAGGCGACAGACAGCTGCCCCGGGCAAAAGTCTGGGTACGGAATTTACTCACTAACCAATGGGAAGGCCCACATGAGCTTATCGTTTGGGGTCGTGGGTATGCTTGCGTTTCCACAGATACTGGAGTACAGTGGCTACCTTCAAAATGCGTTCGCCCTGACCTGCGGCACCAGAGGCAGAACAGGCAACCTCCAAATGATGACCAGAACGCCAACCATCCAAATGGCGACCAGAATGTAGATCATCAGCCTAATGACTCTTCCGATGATGACCAGGATGTCAACCATCAGGCAGATGGTCCTTCTACAAGCAGAGACTGGGATGGTCCTTCCACAAGCAGAGACTGAATTTTGAATTTCTTGTTATGGAGTCAGATAGTTAAAGCCTTAAGGACATTTTTAGAATTAATAACTGATGTAGATTTCTATTTAGGATTAATAGTAGGGTTGTTATCTTATAAAACAAAAAGGGGGAATTGTAGGTACAAAAATGCTGTTAGTGAGGATCTTCTTGTTATTTTTCTAAGTCCGTGAGAGACTTTTCTCTCTCACAGAAGAGGTAGCAGGGAATGTAAACAACCAAGCCACCTGCAACCTTGGAAAGTCTTGTTTATGGTATAGTAGAAAATATTTTGATAATGGATGTTTTAGGATTTTGGCCAATCGCCCCAAGGGGTGGCTGGTCCTTTGTCCAATTAGACTATGAAGAAAAAAGTCTATAAAAGAGTTTGTAAAATAATTAAATAAATCAATCTTGCTGCACAATTCCTGCCTGCTGGATCTTCTTCTCCTCCTCCTCCCTATAGCTGCGGGACATGGTGATATACCGTAGGAACCAGGCCTGCGGTAATACTGACCTAAACTGACCAAAAGGATATTCCACAACATATAGCATCCTACTGAGCAACAAAACTGCAGGGAAGATGGAGGAAGAAGGGATGTTCAGAATTACTGTGGGATCATACTGAGAAATCTATTTAACTTTTTGGTGTCAAAAGCTCATGACAAGTTTGTGTTTACACTGTTGTACTTTCACAGTCAGTTACATATTATAAAAATAAATTGTATTTGGCTAGGATGAGCATTAAAATATACATCAAACTGTATTGCTAAAGTTGTTGGAATGGCAACAATTTTTAAAACACTGCAAGTAATATTAAAAAATAAAAGAAAAATAAAAGAGGCAAGCAATACCCAGAGATTATTTCACCAGTGCCAGAGGTCACTACCAAATCATATTATAATGGACTTCAAATGCAAAAGAACTTTGTTCTTCATGCAAGCAGTATATCTAATAATTATTTTCCCTACTGAAATTTTGTACAGGAGGATAATATATGGGTCGTTTGATTGTTTATTACAGGAAATACTAAGAAGGAACACAGGCCATTACTAATCAATAATTGGTAGCTCAAATGTTCAAAATTGTTGTCCCAATATTGTTCTGAAAATAGTCTTACTTGACAAGATAGATGAGCCACATTCTCACTTAAAAGTTCAAATGTCAATTATCTAGTCTTTCTATCAGCATTTTCACAAATCGGACTAGGCAGCTTGAGTGATTTGGCTCCTAATGGACTGCACTGTCAGAGCAGACAAAGCGGAAGAGTAGCATAGGATTCATGGCCATAATTTTTCTTGCAGTTTGCTTCACTCCACTGACTAGAGTTTTAAAAAGCTTAACTACTAGAGATACACAACTCCCTGATTAAAATTTAGTCATCAAGAATATCCTGTAGCAATTGGGAATTGTTTCAAAGATTATTTATCACCCCTGCTAGCACATATTATCAGTAGCCCTATATGGTTAAGTTTAATTTCCAGCCTTTGAAACTGTTATATTTCTTTATTTTATGCACAAGCCAGACTTCTGTTTTCTTCACAGGCAGGAACAAAATCATTCCCTAATCTCAGTATTAGCTGCCTTCTTGAGAATTAGTTTTCAAATACAAGGTGGGATTGAATTTTCACACTTGCTTACTAAGCTATTGTGGTGACAGATTAGTGTGCAACAGCCATCTCTAGCTCTACTGGCACAACATCTCACCTGGAGCATTCCCTGAGAATTATCTCTGTGACCAGGGAGTCTTTGCTGGTCTCCTTAGTTGCATCAGAGTAACTTCTTTCAGACCTTCTGTTCAAAATTACAATGCATCAGGCTAGAAAAGTTGTGCTGCAAAAGCAAAGCTAAGCTCCACCTTGGATGAATTTCTAGAAATTAAATTATTTGTCCATAACTCAGCAAAATAAATATCACTTTGAGGTAATTCTCTTCCTCATTTTTCCTATTACAACTGACTCAATTTTTTTGAAGTAATGCAAAATCTTTCCAGTATCTTTCCTGTGTTCTTCATTTTCTTATGGTTTTTGTGTTGTTCTGGTATGTGTTTTAGTTAGAGTTTTTTGTTTAACTTGTTTTTCTCAGATGAAAAATTCTGATCTCTAATTTGGGGTTTCAACTTTTCAAGTAATAAATAGCTTTTGTTTTTAAATGGCTGAATAAATATCACAGCTGAAAATCCAACTCCCGGGTAACTTCCCGGGAAAATTCTTCAGCACTGGCAAAGTCGTTCTCTTCTTCACTTTAAAAATAGCTACTCAGTAATTTAAAATTCTTTTTTTAAATGACTACCTCATCGAAGGAAAGACAGTTTATTATTCTTCTTTTGTTAAGTACATGACATTTAAGACAAAGATACAGTAGAAGAAATATTGTTTAAAGTTATGGTCAACTGCAGTTTACTCAGATTCCTACATCCATACAGGTGCTTAATTAACGTCATCATATCCTTCTGGTGATGATCTATTCAGTAATCAGACTGGGTTTTGGCACATTTTCCAATGCTTAATCACTTTCCCTGCTCTTCTCTAAAACCTTTTTAACTGTTTCAATATCCTTCCTGCAGAGTCATCATCTGAATTATAGGATTCAAATAAATCATACAATGACACTAATATTATAACTTTTCTTGCTCCTATTAAATTTTCCCACTTATTTGTAAAACGAGAAAAAAAATAGAACAAGTAGATTATCTTTGCCTGCCATAGCACTGTACTGGATATTCATGTTAAGAAGATTATCTGTCACCACTTTTTCAAAATTTTCTTCTGAAGATAGACTGCCTCGTGTCCATACAGATCCTCTATTCATAGTTGTGTCACATTACTTCCTGTTTTACAATAGAACACATACTGTTAGCTCACACACTGTCAGATCATATCTAGTAGTTTTTAAGGTGAGATAATCAATAAAAATATGATTGGGAAGGTAGGGAGCAGTAGCGTATATGGTGATTGCAATTCGAATGTTATTAATTTCTTAGCAAAATCTCTAGAACAGAGATATCAGAAATTTACAAAACAAATTGCAAAAAAATTTTTATTTTACACATCTCATGGCTCTTTGATTATCTCAGTCCTTGAAAATTTTATGTTAAATGAATATTTAATTTTTTTTATTTTTATTTTATTTTATTTATTTAATTT